>NW_007739386.1:10239-12756 GCF_000696425.1 Galeopterus variegatus | reverse complement strand
CCGAAGTGACTCCATGTTCAAATTTTAAGTGACTTGCTCCCTCAGGCCCTAAGAAACAGACATTTTACTTGAATTTACTGATGTCAGGAAACCCACTGTTTAGATAAAAAATAGGTATAATCATTCGACTTAGTACAATAAACACCATTAACTTTGTTTTGTAAATTGAAATTGTCCTGGAAACCTGACATAATCACTTACGTGTTATATTTTTTAAAAAATATTTGGCATCTTCTTTACCACCCATACTTTCCTGTACTTTTACTATAAAAACCTCTTGCTTTCATTTTTTTTCCTATTTTCAAAATATTTTATTTCATTCAAATTTCATATTATACAAAAATATTTCATGCTTGAGCCTGGCTTCCAAATAGAAGGTTCTTCCAGTTCTTTAGGCCAATCTTCCCTCAGAGGCAAAAAATATAAGAAACAAGTTATATTAGAGCATATATAGAAAGTTTTATTTTATAAGAACAAAAATATATCGACATTTTATATTTAGTGTGGTTTAACAATCCAGTTTATGTTGACAAATTTAGTTCAATGTTAGCAAGCACCCAGTATATATGAAAAAGATCCCAACAGAGACAGTCAGCACGTATTTTAACCCTTAAGGACAAAATGTCTAATTTAATTTTTTTCTTACGTTTTTTGAAGAAGATACTTCATTTGCAAATTCATTTGATTGGCCCTTTTTAGTCTTTTTGCTTAATATTTTGAACACTTCCATTTTCCTCTTTTTATAGTGTCTTTGAGCTTGTTCCCTTTCTTGTTTTCTTCTCTCAAATTCTTGTTTCTTAGCAGCACACTTAGCTTGTACCTGTTCATATTCTTCTTGTGCTTTTAGATTTGATGTTTTCTTTTTATTTTTCTTTGGAACAGTAAAGGAGTTTACTGTTCTGCTAAATTGCTCTTCTGGCTGAGGCTGGTCAATGCTACACTGTTTTTTAAGCAAAGGCTGCTCAGTTGTTTCCTGAGTCTTTCCTCTTCAGGTAAGTAGATATGTTTCAGATGATCTGGATATCGATCTGTGAATTGGGATTCCTGTGATGTTTGAGACTTTTTCTCCTTCCATAACACTTTCTTGTAATTTTGCTGAATCTTCAGTTTTCTTCAAAATGCAAAGCCTTGTCCCTCATGAATGCTCCCTATGAATGCTTGCAGATGATTAGGCAGCCATGTCCTCTGTTTCACATTCTTATTCCTGAATCCCCAAACCTCTTCTTTTAACCTCAGGTGGGCAGACCTTTCCCCATCTTGACAGGTAGTCTTTCCCAGTTTTCGAATTTAATAAACGCCTCCTTAAAATTTCCTTACAGACAAGTGTTTTGTTTCAACAAAGCAAAAGCTAACCCCAAATTCTAAAGTGCTAGCTAACCAAGTTGTCTCCAGTTATCTCATGATGATTTATGCTTTATTTGTTAGAGTTATATTCGTATTTGATTTATTAAATACAAATGGAGATAAATTTTCATCAGTATCTTCAAATCTTGCAATCCATCTAGGAAAATAATAAAAGGGACCTATAGGTAATAAGGAAGTATTGATCCTCAGTAACAATTTTGCTAGATTTTGTCTTAACCAGCTTCTTTCCAGAATGTACACACTACTGAATTTTCCTTATTTCTTTCTTGGCCTCTGATGCATGACTTTGCCTTAAGCCACTTGCAATGATAACTTCTCTCTAATCTCATCCTTTAGCCACAGTAAGTGGAAGGTGTTTTGAATACAATGCATTCAGTTCAATTTCTTCCTTAGATTCTTCATCTTTTATTTCAGCCAGGGCCAAGTATCAACAAGAGGTAGCTATGTTTTAAATGTGTCTGAAGGACACAGAGACAATAGGAAGTTTAGTTGATGGGTGATTTATGTTTATCAGGGATTAAGGCAACACTTAAAACATGTTTAAAGTAGAGACCTCTGTTCTCCACTAGAATTACTTACAGACATACAAGTATTTATTTCCTCTGCCTATTGCCCAGAAGAGCTAATGCAAATGGAGCAGTTTATCAGAATAATAATTATTTTATCTGAACTCGAATCTAATGGATGCTTTTATATGAATCAGCAACAGAAGTCTCTATTTTCATGAAAATAAATGAATGGAGTAGACCAAGGTTGGCCAATCTAGACCAATAGAGTTAGCTGTTAAGACAATTCTAAAACAAAACATTTCAGCTCTGGTAGGCTGACACCAGCCCACTGCATTGTGTTTGAGATTTGCTTCTGAATATGGCTTTGAAGTGAACAGACAAAGCAGTGTCAGACTCAAAAGAAGGAAACTACTGTACACAGAGAGAATGTGTGCGGAAGAAGGAAAGGGGTGCCCACTGCATTGTGTTTGAGATTTGCTTCTGAATATGGCTTTGAAGTGAACAGACAAAGCAGTGGCAGACTCAAAAGAAGGAAACTACTGTACACAGCGAGAATGTGTGCGGAAGAAGGAAAGGGGTGCATTTATGCCACTGGTTAATTCTCAGAAGTGTATTTTGTATCCCTGTTCTTGGAATTGAAACT
>NW_007739386.1:7871-8569 GCF_000696425.1 Galeopterus variegatus | reverse complement strand
TTATTATTATTTTTTAATCACTTCAGTGGTGTTTAAATGTTCAAGCATTGATTTTCAGATCAGTCATTGTCTCTGAAGTGCCTCTAACAAGAACGTGACTGAAATTGGTGTGTCTGAAAGTGAAAGCTAGTGAGTATATTATATTCAGGGAAGGGTTCAAGGGAGAATTCAAATTTTTGACCATTGAAGCCAGAGATGATCTTGAGAACTGAGCTGGAACTGAGTATTAAAAACGTTCAGATACTAGGACCTTTTATTAACTTCTATAATTTGCAATATTAAACAAAGTATCCTACAAAAAAAGACATTACAGAACAAACTATCATATTTACATGAGATATATAAAAGAAATACATGCAATAACTACACTTTGAGAAATGAGGGAATTATATGGCATTTTGTAAGGAGGTCTACTATATCATAATAAGATTTTCTCTAGATTTGCTTACCACTAAAATTTTTTAGGGGTTACAGGCATTTGACATCATAGTGTTGGTAGTGTGGTAGGTGAGTTGAGAAAGTTGAGATTCCGAACGCTTATATGACTTACCCAAGGTAATGGGTAAGTTACCCATTTGGTAAGTGGTGGAACAAGCATTAGAATTAAAGTTTCAGGATGCCCAAATTATACCATGTCCATCACTTTTATGTACAACCCAGAAGTAACTGGGCATCGCAAGGTCATCACTACGAATCCA
>NW_007739386.1:6075-7299 GCF_000696425.1 Galeopterus variegatus | reverse complement strand
AAAAATGCAGTACTCAAACATGGCCATGCAAGGAATTCTGCAGGATGGTTTTTATATGTCATTGAAATACATTGTTTGTGACATACATGTAACAGTATACATGCTTATTTATATTGGCATATTACTCTAATTTTCATTGCTTTCAATGTCTTATTATTTTTTAAATTAGAAAACAAATTCAGTATGAAGACCAAATTAGTAAGGTTATTGTATTAGTACAAGCGTTTAAATGACAAAAGTGTATTTTTTCTCTTGGATTAGACATTTTATCATTTAAAAATTATTTAATTTTATTAAAAATTTCTGTGGTTAAAATTTTCAACAGGGTAGAAAACTGTAGAGGAAAAAAAAGTTTTCCTTTCCCTACCCTAAACCCTTCAAATTTGCTCCTCAGAGTCAACCAGTATCAATGAATTATTTTCTTGTGCATCTTTCTAAAAGGTATAAATACTTCTTTCTTTTTTTAGAATACAAATAGGTCTCTTTTTTCACAGTTACAAATCTTGCATTTTTGCACTTATTATCAGTTTGTAAATACAATTGCTCTTGTATCTGTGGGTTTCGCATCCGTGGATTCAATCAACCAAGGATCAAAAATATTTGAAAAAAAAGTTGCATCTGTACTGAATATGTACAGATTTTTTTATAGTCACTATTCCCTATATAATCCAGTATAACAACTATTTACATAGCACTTACATTGTATTAATAATATAGAAATTATTAATTCATTAAGTAAGTAATCTATAGAAGATTTATATGGGAGGATGTATGTAGGTTATGTGCAAATAGCCATTTTACATCAGGGACTTGAGCATGGTGGATTTAGGTATCTTCAGGGGTCCTGGAACCAATCTGCATGAATACTGAGGGATGACTGTATTTACAAATCTACTCAGGTTTAACATTCTGTTATAATTTTTATTTTTAAAGTTATGTATGTACATATACAGTCAAATTCAGCAATTACTAAAACAGCAACCTTTGCCTTTTCCTGTTCATCACAGGCAATCACATTAAAGTTTTAAAGTTAGTTCTTCCAGTATTTATTTTCTTATCTCTAAATAACATGTTCATATTTACATCTCTTGATGTTTCAGTTTTAGGCATTGCATATTGACTTCTCCCTTTGGAAGATAAGGATTTATTTCTCTTTCATCTACGCACCCTGTACCACCAAACACCTGCACTTGCAGTCAGCTATCCTTCTAATATTGTACTTTT
>NW_007739386.1:0-4737 GCF_000696425.1 Galeopterus variegatus | reverse complement strand
TACTCAACTTCTTAGGATATTTTCTCAACTATATCTTCCAATCCTTCTATTAGGTTTTCCAAGAGCTTTTTATGTTCCACATATTTCTTTTTTTATTGGTACTTTTTCTTATTGCATAGGTATTATAGAGTCAGTCTTCACTTTTCTCGGTAAGGCAAGATTGTAAAAATAACCATGTAAGCTGAAACCATGCAATCTTAATAATCATTGGGGAAAATGATTATTTTGTGAGTTTTAACAATTTTTTCATAACATTAAAAACTCTCATACTATCTCAGTGGAAAAAAACACACTTGGTTTCTCCCAGTATACTTTCACAACACTCTCTGACACCAGATATGTGGGGGCTTTCTCCCCACACACTAAGCAAGCAATCAATTCTGTAGTGGACCCCAACTGGGTGTCCTCCAATTCAAATCTATTCTGACCCTATCTACCTGGAGACAGCATCAGATCCCACATTTAAAGGCTCAGTCCCCAAGACTGCCCCCCACTTCAGATGCCAGTTGCAAGTATAAGCCCCTGAAACTTCTGACAAACCAGCTATATATCTGGGTTCCCATCACCCTCTTCTCCCTCCAGGCTGGATTAATCTGCTAGAGTGGCTCACAGAACTTAGGGAAACACTTATATTTACCAACTTATTGTAAAGATTATAAAGCTATTTTAAATAATACAAATAAATAGCTAGATGAAGAGATACTTAGGCTGAGGTCTAGAAGGGTCCCGAGCAGAGGAGCTTTTGTTCTCTTGGAGTTGGGGCACACCACCCTCCCAGCACATGGATGAGTTCAGCTGTCCAGAAGCTCTATGCTCTTGGGTTTTTAATGGAAGCTTCGAAGGCATGACAGACAAACATGGAGAAATGTGATTGGACAAAAAGGGTATGATCTAAAACTAGTAGACTCAGTGGGGAAACTCAGCAAGGCCTGCTTGTTCAGGTTCTTCTTGGTCTTCCTGTCCAGCATGCCTCCCTCTTGGGCATGGGGCAAGGCCCCTTCTGGAATGGGGGGTCTTAGGATAAGTTAGGTTAGATAAGGTTAGTTGGAAAATTTCCTGCCTCAGGAAGAAAAAGGAGCAGGTAAAATGAGGGCAGGAAAAGATCAAAGAGAAAGACTTTGTTTTCTGAGGCCTACTTCTGAGGCCTAAAGGGACCCAACATTATAACAAAAGAACAAGGGTATGGGAGTTACAAGCCAGGAACCACTGATGGAAACCAACATGTATATCATAATATCACACTATCAACTATCACAGTTACAAATGCATAGGGAAACAAAAAATAATAAAACTAATTTTTACTTAGTACACTGTAATTTAAAACATTAAAAACAATGAAAATTTTAGTGATTTCCTTCTTCAGAAAGAGCTTGCTGCCTTCTTGTGTTTTAACTTACAATACTAAAAAGCATCTTTTGTACATCTTGGTAAATTGTCATACTTTTTTCTGAGTTTGGATCAGTTTCCAAACATTTATCCTTTTTGCTTTTAATGTCATGAAATTCCTCTGAGAGGTCTTCAACATGAATTATTTTGCCAGTGTCACTTCCTCTGAGACATCTTCATCCTTTTCATTATAAACACTTTCATCCACATAAAATATATGACAATTATTGTATCTACTTGCTTTAGCCAATCCTTGGAATCTAGGTGCAAATTTCATAGCAGTATTCTTTTCTGATCTAGCAACGTCACAAGATAGCTTATCACTAATCAATTCACACAAACATTTGAAACCAGCCTTTGCTGGCAATAAAAAGTTTCTTCTTCCATTCTCTTGTAGTTACCATTTCCTTTTCATGTTGAAACTGACATCAAAACTTTGACCCGAACACTCGCCAAATTAATTTTTCATTACACTCTTCAATCCAACCATAAGTGCTTTCTGTTCCTAGCACAATTTAAACTAAAGGATGTTGAAGCAATTGTACCTTGTTTTTTCATATCATTGAACTTTTACAATATGGTTTTCACAGACCTAGGCCTCTTCAAATCTTTCTTTTGCTATCACCATTTTTAGATCTTCTAACCATACACAATTTCACTTCCTGCAAAACTTTCCATTCTTTTGCTGCACTTTCATCTTTCTTGCCCAATTCCTTCTTTTCACTATCCGTTCTTGTAAAACATCATACAGGTATATCCCAGGGAGACAAGGAGGCAACTCAACTATACACTTTGCTGTCTGTGCATGAACTAGCAGATGTGTAGTAACCAATCACTGACAGACTTTGAGAGAAGTGATGTGATTGGTCAGTGATCATGATGTGCACCTATATTACTTAGTGACTGTGGGCAGAAGGGCTAACGGAAAAGTGTGTATACTATGTAATTACTCATAGTTGATATACACGGTAACTGAAATTTGAACTGTATTGCTGAGGGACTGATGCTATAAACTAAACTGAGCAGCTGGTATCTGAAATTCATAAATATTGGAGCCATGAAAAGTTAAGAACAGCCTCTATATCTCTTATTTTGACAGGGACATCAATGATAGTATTTAAACTGCTCTTCTTCCTGCACACCCATTGTTTCCTCTAATTTATTTTTTCCATATTTGCTTATCTGCCTGTTATTTGTCTGTTTCTTTTAAAATCGTTTTGTTCTCTACTTTGATGTTAGATATTTACCTCACGATCTTATACACAGGGTCTTCTGGGCTTATTAAAGCTAGTATTACTATATTGTATATTTCTAAATAGCTAGAAAAGAGGATCTTAACTATAATCACTACAAAGAAAAGATAAATACTTAGGTGATGAATATGCTTTCTACCCTAAGGGAATCATTGGACAATATATGCATGTATTGAAACAACACACTGTACCCCACAAATATGTATAATTAAAGAAAAAAAACCTTAAGTTCATGGAGATTGTGTATTATGAAGAAACTATAATGGATTGCACAATTTTTTTACACCCAAACAAACTCGTACTAACATGTTATAACATGCTTGAACAGGATATAGTTCCAGGCACTGAGAAGGGTGAGACATCAGTTTGAAAAGAGCCTCTATCAGAGCAACATGAATTCTGCTGAAATTAAAGCAAGAACAAACATCAAAGTTAGGTGAAGCTTGGGTGGAAGAATGGTGAAATCACTGATACTTCACGAAAAGTTTATGAGAACAATGCTCCAAAGAAACCAGCAGTTTAAAAATGGATAACTCCTATTAAGAAGAGATCAGACAATGCTGAAGATGAAGCCTGCAGCAGCAGATTGCCTATGTCAATTTGCAAGAAAAAAAATTAATCTTCTTTGGGCCCTAATTAAAGAGGACCGACCACTAAGTGCAGAACACCATTAGCCAACACCATGGACACCTCAACTGATTCAGCTTACACAATTCTGACTGAATAATTAAAGCCAAGCAAGCCTACTGCTCAATGGGTGCCAAAACTGTGGCACCTAGATCAGCTGCAGGCAAGAGCTAAGCTTTCAATGGAAATTTAAACCAGTGGGATCAAGAAACTCGGGCATTTCTCTGAAGAATTGTTAGTAGGAGATGAAACATGGCTTTACCAGTACGATAAAACAGAAAGCCATGGCTACCAAGAGGTGGAAGTGGGCCTGTCAAAGCAAAAGCAGACCTTTGTTCTGGTCAAGAACAAAGGTCATGGCAACAATGTTTTGGGATGCTCCAGGCATTTTTCTTGTGGACTTTCTGGAGGGCCAAAGAATGATAACATCTGCTAATTAGGAGTGTTTGGCAAAAGTTACCTGAAGCTTTAGTAGAAAAACACCTTGGGAATCTTTACAAGAGAGTTCTTTTCCACCATGAATGCCCTTGATCATGCTTCTCATTAAAAAAGGGCAATTTGGGGAGAGTTTCAATGGGAAATCATTAGGCATCCACCTTACAGTCATGATTTGTTCCTTCTACCTTCTTTTTGTTTCCTAATCTGAAAAAATCTTTAAAGGGCACCCATTTTTTTTTTCAGTTAATAATGTAAAAAAGACTGAACTGACATGATTAAATTCCCAGGACCCTCAGTTGTTTAGGGATAAACTAAATGGCTGGTATCATCGCCTACAAAAGTATCTTGAACTTGGTGGAGCTTATGTTAAGTTTATGTTTTTTAAAAAGTATATGTTTTTTATTTTTATTATTTTTATTACATTTTTCCATGAAATTTTTGAAGTTCCCTCATCTGTAAGAGTGGGGACTAAATATTCACACGTAGAGGTTATTAATGTGGCTTTAACTGCTGGGTGATCTGACCAGGCCATTTCTTAGAGAATAACCTATGTTAATGCCTTGAAGTCTTATCTTTGGAGATGGTCAGATTCTCCATAAAACACTTTTCAAATCTCCTTTCTAGAGTATACGTCTTGCTACCTGTCTCCTAGGAGCTGAGTGGGAAAAGAAGACCCAGGATCTTCATATCCATTTCCCATTAATGCCCATATTTTCAGTTTGGTTCCTTTATTCTCAACCATGCCAGTTCAGAGACCTCGTTTTTAGTCTCTCCAGAGACTAAACCTTCAAGTGTTCTGCTATTGTTAAGGATGGGCAGTCAGACTACCTGCTGCTTTGGTCCCACCTTCATCTCCACTTGCAGAGGTCCATTATGCCACCAGTTGCAGAGTTTAATAGGGTTGGTGGTTGTAAATGTTACTGCTTCTTGACTCTCCTCATTGCTAGTTTAGGGTTCAGCTCTCTGCCTTAGCTTACCACCTATCCACCTTCTTTCTAGTTTTCTAAATTTGGTTGCTAGTTTCCCATTTCTT
>NW_007739385.1:36285-36803 GCF_000696425.1 Galeopterus variegatus | reverse complement strand
AATAAAAAGGGCCTAAACACCCCAGTGAAAAGACAGAGATTGTCCATTTGTCAAATTGAATAAAAAAGCAAGTCTCAACTTTTTGCTGACTATAAGAAACTGACTTTAATGCCACAGATAAGTTGAAAGTAACACAATGGAAGTTAGAATGCCTATATAATATTACACAATGTAGATTTCAGAGTAAAGAGTTTACTAGGAATAAAGAATGTCATTTTATAAAGATAAAGTGCTCAGTTGATCATGAGGACACAATAATTTTGAATGTTTATGTACCTAATAACAAATTTCCAAATACATGAAGCAAAAACTATCAGAACTGAAAGGATACATAAACTAATTCACAATTATAGCCAAAGATAACAACACTCTGAATAATCTATTGAAAATGTACACTGAAAATAAGATTGGTAAACATACAGAAGACTTGAACAGTACTATCATTGACTTCACCTAATTGACATTTAGAGACTATCATTCCTCCCAACAACAGTAGGGTACACATTTTTTCCAAGTTC
>NW_007739385.1:33771-34083 GCF_000696425.1 Galeopterus variegatus | reverse complement strand
TTTAAAGGATTCAACTTAGGAACAGCCAAAGGAAGAAATACATAGGGAAAGTATGCAAGCAGGGGTGGCACAAAGCTTCCATATGCCCTCTTTGGGCACACTGCCTCCCAGCATGTTGACGTGTTCACCAACCTGGAAGCTCAACAAATATTATTGTTCCATAATTTTTAGAACTCAATCTCCAGTCCCCCTCTCTTACCTGGAAGTTGGGTGGGGATGAAAGTTTCCACCCTCTAATCATGTCTTTGGTCTTTCTTATGATCAGTCCCCATCCTGAAGCTGTCTATGGGCCCCACCCCGAGTATTAGTATA
>NW_007739385.1:30656-30977 GCF_000696425.1 Galeopterus variegatus | reverse complement strand
TCAAATGCACAATCTTTCATTTATAAGATGAAGCACATCCAGAGATCTAATACACAGCATGATGAGTATAGTTAGCAATACTGTACTGTATATTTAAAATTTGTGCAGAGAGTAGATCTTAAATGTTGTCATCACCCAAAAAGAAAGAAAAAAAATAATGATAACTAGGTGAGGTGATAGATGTGTTAACAAACTTGATTGTGGTAATTACTTCACAACATATATGTATATCAAAGCATCACATTGTACATTTTAAATTTATACAATTTTATGTCAGTTACACATCAATAAAGCTGGGGAAAACTATATAAGAGCAGCAGT
>NW_007739385.1:28056-28905 GCF_000696425.1 Galeopterus variegatus | reverse complement strand
ATGGAATCTGGAAGGTCATTTTTCTATAACAGAGCACATAAACCAAGGAATGAAACAAAACACACACAATAATACAACACAACACAAAACAAAACACCCCAAACTTCACCATAGAACAGGACTCAGAGTTTCATAATGTTCAAAATGCCCAGAATACAATACAAAAGTACTTGACAGACAAAGAACCAGGAAAGTCTAAAAAATTCTCAGGGGAAAAAGACCATCAGAATCACCAGCCATGAGATGACTCAGATGTTGAAATTATCAAAGACTTTAAAGCAGCTATTATAACAATACTGTAAGAAGTAAAGGTGAACACACTTGAAACAAATGAAAGATAGAGACTCAGTAGATAAATAGAAGCTATAACAGGGAACCAAATGGAAATTTTACGATTGAAAAATACCACAATGAAAATTTTAAAAAAATCACTGGATGGGATTAACAGCAGAATCGAGGTTGTAGAGGAAAGAGGCCGTGGACTTGAAGACAGATCAGCAGAAATTACCTATCTGTGTGGTGTTTTCTGACACCACTTCTGACATCAAATGTGGGATTTTTTTCATACAACTTCTCCAATTCTCTGGCACAAACTGGGTGTCCAATAATTCAGTTCAATTCTGATACTATCTACGTAGAGTTAGCACCAGATCCCACAACCTAAAGGACTCAGTCCCACAAGAGTGCCCCCACTTCAGACACCAGCCTTCATGAGGTGCCCAGACTGCCCACACTTCTGCTGCACTGACTACAAATTTGGTGGCTCCCAGGACTCCCTCTTAGGTTCAATAATTTACTAGAATGACTCATAGAACTCAGAGAAGTGCTACTCTTACTCTAACAGATTTA
>NW_007739385.1:24137-26753 GCF_000696425.1 Galeopterus variegatus | reverse complement strand
TTTCTTATGATCAGTCCCCATCCTGAAGCTGTCTATGGGCCCCACCCCGAGTATTAGTATACCCAAGCTCATTATGAATAACAAGAGATATTCCTTTACTCAGGTAATTCCCAGGGTTTTAGGAGTTCTGTGCGAGCAACTGAGGACAAAGACCAAATAAATACATTTTTTAAAATTACACTACACAACCTGAACAATATAAAGAAAAACATTGGAAAAATGAACAGAGCCTTAGGAATCTATGGGACAATATCAAAAGGTCTAACATTTGTGTCATCAAAGTCCCAGAGTGACAGGAGAAAGAGTATGAAAAATTCAAAATTCAATTTCAAAAAAAATTATGAAATAATTTTTCAGATAATTGAAAAAATAATGACTGAAAACTCCCCAAATTTGGTAAAAGATAAAAACAGATTCAAGAAGCTCGGTAAACCTCAAACAAGTTAAACTCAAAGAAACCTATGCCCATACACGTCACAATCGAACTGCTGAAAGGCCTAGAAAATGTCTTGAGGGCATCCAGAAAAAAATGCATTACACAAAAGGGGAACAATGATTTGGATAAGTGTAGATTTCTCATCAGAAACCACTGACACCAGAAGGCTGTGGAACAACATCTTTAAGTGTTGAAAGAAAAGAACTGTCAACCCAGAATTCTATATCTAGAAAAAAAAAAAAAATCCTTCAAGAATGAAGGTGAAATAAAAACATTCTCAGATTAAAGAAAACTAAGAATTCTCTGGCAGCAGGCCTATCTTAAATGAAAGACTAAAGGAAGTTTTGTTTTCAGGTGAAAATGATACCAGAGGGAAACCTGGAACTTCAGGAATAAAAGGAAAGGAACAGAAACTGTAAATATATGGTTATATATAATAAACATAATTGACTATTTAAAAAAAAATTACGGGCAAAAAATGAGAGAAACGGAATGAGTAACTTGAATATATACAAACCTGTTACTCATCACTATCTGGGGAAGGTGGGACCATAGGGCATTTTACTTTTTAATATATATTTTACATTTAGGGAAAAACATTTTTCATAAATACAGAGTGTGTCACTCTGTTCCAGTCTATTCATTACAAGTCAAAATTGTTAATTGTTTGATATTTACAAGTTTAGAATTCTTGATTATGTCACTGAACTACCATCATTTTTTTTCACTTTCCAAATAGATTTGTCTGCAATGATATTTATTTCTTTTTTATAATTAAAGGGTGATAAACACATTTAAAATAAGTTAAAATATATAGATTTGTCTGCAATAATGTTTATTTCTTTTTTATAATTAAAGGGTGATAAACACATTTAAAATAAGTTAAAATATATCTAGTCTGCTTTCTGTCGCTTCTAACCGAATACATGAAGCTGGGTAATTTATGAAGAAATGAAATTTATTTCTTACAGTTTTGGTGAATGGGAAGTCCAAGGTCCAGGTGGGACATTTGGTGAGGGCCTTTTTCTTGGTGGGGACTCTCTACAGAGTCCCATGGTGACACAGAAAATCTCATAGCAAGAGACTCAGCAAGAGCAAATTAACATACTTCTTATAAAGCCACAAGTGCCATTCCCATGACAACCCACTTATTCATTAACCCATTAGTCCATGAATAAGTTAATCCATCCATGAGGGTATAACCCTCATGATCCAATCACTTCCCCCTGGCCCCACCTTTTAACACTACCGCATTGAGAATCAAGCTTCCATATGAGCTTTGGAGAGGACAAACATTCAGACCATAACATGTTTATGGCCTATTTTTAGATATGAAATTCTATTATATTTTCTCATTTCCTTGCAGCGCTATGCTATTCCCCTTGAAGAAACTTTTTAGTGCCTCCCTTAGCTTCAGTGATCTTTATAGAGCAGAAGAAAAAAATGTTTATTCTTATCTTTCTTTAAGTAAAACCCCCTTAGAGTGAATAACTTCCTAAAGGAACTCCAATTTCTTTGCTCTTATTGAAATTTATTATATTTAATATTATTTCATAAAATCATAAGTATTACAATTATATAATTTAAACAATTATTAGTTAAGTTTCACACTTTTTAAATGACAAGACTAAAACCCAGAAATGTTGCTACCAAAAATCAACTTCAAACTGGTCATTAAGGCTCAATACTGTAACCTTGCAGGTGGGAAACCAGTATTTCTGGATCACCACAGAGGCCTGCAGAGGTGTGCTATTGGGACCATTGGCTGAGTTTCTCCACGGGAAGAGGCTTACATTGACTCCAGCCAAGAATGAGAACATCGAGTTAGATCAATTTAGGCTGCTGGATTACTCTTTTAGCTGTGGTTTCAGGGTAGTCTTTTGGGGAAATTTCTTATCTACCTAAAGCTCAAGATGTTCTATGCTGGGAACTAAGTGACTATATTTAAAAAAAAAAAAAAAAGAGTTCTTTCTTGAGACTTTATTTAGCTTTGTAAGCAATGTTAAAGTTTACCTTATTTGCAATGCTTGTATATGGCAGCCATGGAAATTCACATAGACTGACAGTTTTATCTTGGTGTCCAACAACCTTAGAGTATGGACAAATACAATTTCTTAAAGTAATTAAATATATACTATTAATCCCTCTACTGAGGCTGATGACAGACAAAGGCTTCCTCT
>NW_007739385.1:21713-24062 GCF_000696425.1 Galeopterus variegatus | reverse complement strand
CTATATTTAAAAAAAAAAAAAAAAAAAAAAGAGTTCTTTCTTGAGACTTTATTTAGCTTTGTAAGCAATGTTAAAGTTTACCTTATTTGCAATGCTTGTATATGGCAGCCATGGAAATTCACATAGACTGACAGTTTTATCTTGGTGTCCAACAACCTTAGAGTATGGACAAATACAATTTCTTAAAGTAATTAAATATATACTATTAATCCCTCTACTGAGGCTGATGACAGACAAAGGCTTCCTCTTTGCTTTGATCAAGTTAATGTGGAATAGATGTGGGGATGATAAATAGATTTGGTGGCTAGTATATTTTTACTTTTATTATGCCACTAGAAGTTATTTAATCATGTCATAAATTACAGAGTTGCTTATAATTTAAAAAAAAGGAAAACAAAAGAAACGTAAATGTCGAGCAATATACGATTGGGTAAGAGAATTTTATTCTTCAGATGGAGTAAACACTTACTCTATAAAATATATGTAGATGAATAGTTGCATTAAAAATGTTAATGAGATATGATTAAATGAAAGAATATTTTTTTTAAAAAAACACCACAAATCAGGATACGGAATATGAGTTGAATTTTGTAAAACAATCAACAAAATCAAATATTTTCCTAGAATGAGAGAATTTAATCTTTTTGGTTTTGCTTATTTTTATTTTCAATGCTAAATATGTATTGTTTGTATAAGGAAAAATGACATAAACGAAACATTGCTTTAGGAAAAAGTATAAAGACATTATTTATGAAAGAAACACCATTCAAACATTGTTGGTGGAAGATAAATACAAAAGGAACCTAATTGAAAATGCTTTCTTAATATTTTATTTATGCAAATATTAGGGACCATATGCTGAACCTTGCAGTTTGGCATGCAAATACCTCACTTCTAATTGCCCAGGGGATCTTGCCCAGGTTCAGAAGATTATTTAAAGTTATTCCAAATAACTAAGACCATTTAGTCTATAAAACCCAGTAGAGAGAAAAAAAAAATCCATCCCAAGTAGGAATAGGTCAGCTACATTATAAAAACCTGCGGATTTGTTATATTATTAGTTCTCCCTAGGGCCAATTATGTCTGTATACATTTGTATTTCCTTGAGAATAAAATTTACAATAGTTTAGAGAATAAATCTTATCCTTTCTAAGGTTCATCTGGCTCTTTGCAATTTTACTCACTGGCAGATTTCCAAAGAATATCCAACATGCTACAAAAGAGATATTCCCTTATATTTAGGATTGCAAATAAACTTTAAAAATATGTTGTCAGTGCAAATAAAATGCTTAAATCTCTGACAAAGCTCCCCACTGTGCTTAGCCTAAATTTAAAAAAATGATGAATAAGGTCCTCCATGATCTGGCCCTTGCTTTCTCCACTGATTGCATCTGTTCTGACTCTCCAGCACCTCAGTAGGTTCAGACCAAACTAGATTTATTTCAGTAACTTGATTGTGTCATGCCCTGTTGTCTCTGCGCCTTTGTACATGCTATTCCCTGTGCCTAGAACATCCTGCCCCTTCTGCTGGCCAACTCCTACTCACATGTGAGGTCTGGGCTGAGACATCTCATTTTCTGTGGGAACCTCATCATATCACTTTTCACATGATGACAGTACAATTGCTTGTTGCTTGGATACAGGATAAGGACTGAGTCTCTCATTCTCCAAGGTACCACCTGGTACTATTATACAGAGAAGTATAGAAGATGTACATTGAAGATGTAATGATAGATACCATGTAGTTTCTTTTTAAACATGCTGTTTCAGAAGATGAATTTGATTCTTTCCTCAATTTGATGTGTGGGAAAGAGAGACAGAGAGAGATTTGGAGTTGAAAGGTTCTGGTCCTTGGGTCTGGTGTTATTTGTGATTATGATCTGTAATGAGTTTCTCAACCTCCCTGACCCTTAGTTTCTTCTATTGTCAATGGGACCAATAAAAATATTCTTATCCTTCTCACTAGTTTAACTTCAGGAACAAAGTAAGTCATGTATATGAACTTATTTTTTGAAATGAGGAAGTGCCATTGTATGTCAATTACTTTTTATTGATCACATTTTCAGTGGAAGTTTCATGTGTAACATTTGGTGGTGGAGGATGTTGTTCAGGTTGTCACTTCCCCTAAAGCCCTATCAGAATCTCTCAACAAGCAATACCAAATGCATGCAAAAATATAGCACCCTTATGCAAATACATTACCCATAGGCCCTGATCCCCTAACTCCAAAAATGTTTCTGCACCTCTTATAAAGAAATTCTGGAGATACTACCATCTTAATGTTCAAGATTCTTATAGTTACAAGTATATAGCAATCAAAACCTATTCCAAACAGATTTGTTTAAAATT
>NW_007739385.1:19210-20839 GCF_000696425.1 Galeopterus variegatus | reverse complement strand
ATTCTTATAGTTACAAGTATATAGCAATCAAAACCTATTCCAAACAGATTTGTTTAAAATTAAGTTGGCCAGATCTATTTAGGGAGATTTTTTCAGTCACCTTATATTCTCTCATTGGATGTCACTGAGGTAAAGTCTTGAATGATCAAAAAAACACAATTTGTCATAGAATTAGCACCAAGATCAGTAGAAGGAAAACTGTTTTCAAATGGATTTTAAAAAGGGTTATCTATAGAAAAATTTCCATTTAGGAAGTGGTGAGATTTGACTAATTAAAACCTGAGATATCTCCAAAGGCAAAGCTTCAACACTGTCTCCTCTCTGGAGTGTCAAGTACTCTCTTTAAATAAGGTGTGTTGAGCCCATTGATTTGCATGAATTCTTCTGGTTTCTGTCATCTGAAAGTCGTGTCTTACAATTTTGAATGTTTATGCGCTTTGACAGTTCCCATCTGCTGTGGGGATATCTAAGTGCCCCAAGCCTAGTTGGCAAAACTCAGTTAAATCTTTGTTTTTACTTGATAGAATTTAAATTATTTATAGTGGTTATGTCTCATTGATTATTACAGAGTTTTTCTGATGACACAAGGACTTCCTGTCACCATTTTCCAGGTTATGAATAAATGTAAAGCAAAATGACACCCACTTCTTATTAACATGAACTTTCCTGATATTGTGATCATAATTAGTTGGTCTGTGGTCCCTTCATTAGTTATTTATTTATTCATCTTCGTTTTCCACTTCATTTTAGAAAGGATTTGTGGTGTTGTCATTTCATTAAGAAAAGTACAAGGGTAACTGTATCAGAAATGTCAAGTATTCAGAAATTGGCAACCTTGAAACAATCACCCTTACAACTCAACAGAGCCAAAACTCAGCTATGACAGGCTGGTCTACAAGAAAGGAACTAGGGCAGAGGTAAGTCATGCATGCCACATGTATCAAGGTGACCGGTTCACATGCCACAGTTGCCAAGTCTCTATGTCCACTTGGTGGATGTTCATGCTGTCTGTATCACTTAACCTAATACATATTTACTGGGAACCCACTGTGTGACAGTCATTGTCCTTAGTGCTGGGTAAAAATAGAGAAAACAGAAAAGGTACCTGTCCTTATGGAGTTTACATACTAATGGGACTAGTCAGACAGTAAATATGCCAAAAAAAANCTATGGAGCTGCACATGTATTTGATCCACACCTGGGGAAACTGGAGGAGGAGGAGATCATATGAGAGCTGACGAGCTGCTGGTGAGCTGCCTCTCAAATCTTGCACAGAACGTCTTTTCTGGCCACTGCTAACAATGAATCAATCATATGTGAAAGAACATTTGTGAAATATAGTTCCAGTTAGATGAATAGAATAAGGACAAAGACACCCCGTTCCAGCCCTGTCACCTTGATGTACGTATATATCCCTTTTAACTATTTTTAACATCTTAAAAAAAGAAGCAAAATCATGTTTCTTCCTAACATGATACAACTGTCCCTCATACAACCCCAAATATCCCTCTCCTTAAAAAAGACCATAAAATTGTTTTCATCTCTACTTTTGGTTATACTATTTACTCCTCAACCTGAGCATACTCTCATTTTGAAATCCTGTGTTTAAGTTGAATTTCTATTAGTATA
>NW_007739385.1:2511-18631 GCF_000696425.1 Galeopterus variegatus | reverse complement strand
TTATGGAGTTTACATACTAATGGGACTAGTCAGACAGTAAATATGCCAAAAAAAAAAAATGTTTTTTAAAGAGTCTGTGAAGGGTATAGAGAGATCTGTGGCTGAGAACAATGAAGATCAGACACAGAGACACCCTCCCTCCTGCATAAACCTCCAGTTGCTCTGTCCCTGTGTTTGTTGTAAATTAAAGTGTGAGGTTGTGATATTATATAAACAATGGACAATGTGCTTCTAATGTTATGGCTTTAGGCCCAACTTTTCCCCTGCAATAAAAAGATCATTATTCTCAATATTAATTCTCCCTACCTGGATGTGTTTCTTTTCAATTCTATTTACTGGGTTTTATAAAAACAAAATAATGCTACATAATATTTATTAAATTCTTATTGTACTAAGCATGAATTATGTCACTTAATTTTCACAGACTATGAGATGAATATATATTATTTTTTCAATCATTTTGTGTAAGTGTAATATAAAAGTAGTAGAGTGCACAAATCTTAAGCATACAACTTAATACATTTTTATGAAGTGAATGCACCTACTTAATTCCACCAGATAAAACATTACCAGTTTCAAGAAAACATCCTTGTACCAACTTTATTCATTACTTCCTCTCAAAGACAGCCACACTTCTGACTTTAATTACCATTGGTTCGTGAACTTCATGTAAATGTGCATTCTTTTGTGTTAGGAGTTTTTCAATGTTATATCTTGAGGTTCACCCATATTTTTGCATAAAGCAGAAGTTTGTTTCCTTTCATTAATGGGTGGTATTCTAATGTGTGGCTATGTCATGATGGATTTATTCTTCCTACTGTTGATGGGCATTTGGATTGTTTCCAGTTTTTGGTTTAATGAATAAAAAGCTCTGGGCATTCTTGGTCATGTACTTTTGTGCACGTAGGTATTTGTTTCTTTGGGTGGATGTTTAGGCCTGGAGTTGGTAATTCATAGTGCATGCATAAGTTCAACTTTAGTAGATAATGATAAATTTTTTCCATTGATTGAGATTTTATCAGAGACACTGAACCACTATGAGTGATACATAATACGGGATTTATTACAGTGGTTAGACTTTGCTCAACTGTCAAGCTGGTGGAACAGTTTATTAAGGATGCTGCCACTCTGTCTAGTATTGACCCTCAAATCATGCTAAGTCGACAAGACCAGCAGCTGGGGGGAAAAGTTGATCTTAGAAGACAGCAATAACAAACTGTAACTCACGAGAAAGAACTAGAATCCTTGGAGAAAAACTGCAACCCTTGAGAAAAACTCTAACCAGTTAGGAAAAGCCAAAAATTGCTTTTGTTGTTTGCCACCTCCAATCTGGATG
This sequence comes from Galeopterus variegatus, assembly GCF_000696425.1. Classification (NCBI taxonomy): domain Eukaryota; kingdom Metazoa; phylum Chordata; class Mammalia; order Dermoptera; family Cynocephalidae; genus Galeopterus; species Galeopterus variegatus. The sequence goes on along the minus strand of NW_007739385.1, from coordinate 17,295 downwards.
CTGTGGGTGACCCACAGAAAAAGCTGGCATTCTTTGCTATGGAGCTGCACATGTATTTGATCCACACCTGGGGAAACTGGAGGAGGAGGAGATCATACGAGAGCTGACGAGCTGCTGGTGAGCTGCCTCTCAAATCTCGCACAGAACGTCTTTTCTGGCCACTGCTAACAATGAATCAATCATATGTGAAAGAACATTTGTGAAATGTAGTTCCAGTTAGATGAATAGAATAAGGACAAAGACACCCCGTTCCAGCCCTGTCACCTTGATGTACGCATATATCCCTTTTAACTATTTTTTAACATCTTAAAAAAAGAAGCAAAATCATGTTTCTTCCTAACATGATACAACTGTCCCTCATACAACCCCAAATATCCCTCTCCTTAAAAACGACCATAAAATTGTTTTCATCTCTACTTTTGGTTATACTATTTACTTCTCAACCTGAGCATACTCTCATTTTGAAATCCTGTGTTTAAGTTGAATTTCTATTAGTATATCTTACGTTAGGTGGTAGAAAAATGACAGAGAGAAGGATAAAAAGTTGGTTAATACATATACAAATAGGGTCCTATCAAAATAAAGAAGGAATATCCATAACTACTATAGTTCTCAGTTCTGCCACTAGCTACATCGCTGGTACCTCTCAATTCCATATTTATTTTTCCATTAGCAAGCACTCAGCTGGTCATCATTCCTTGCCCGGTGTGGTAACTCAAACCTTTATTCCTGAAGGATCTGGGCCATTCACAGTCCTGCTTGTACTGGGTTATAATTTTCCATTGGTTTTAATGACAGGACACAGGAGTACTAAGAGGTACCCAAATAACATTCTGCATTCCAGACATACTCCCTTCTCCCCAACATGTAGTAGTTATCCACTTTCCTCTTGATAACCAGAATTAATTACCCTAGACAGCATAGTAAGTGTTGAATCATTGTCGTAGAAGCCTGAAGTGGCCAGTTATTAATTTCAACTTTCAGTTTGATGAAACCATTACTGTCCCCTGGTGGAAGTGTTAATTTTTTGGGAACCATAGGCCTTATGATAGACATTAGCATAATATGATAGTCACCAGTCACAGATGGCTATTTACTTTAAATTTAAATTACTTAAAATTAAATGCATTTTAAAATTCCTTATCTTAGTTGCAATAGCCATCTTTCAAGAGTTTGATAACCACGTGTAGCTAGTGGATACCATATCGGAATGTACAAATATGGGACAGTGATAGAAAATAGCAGAATCCAAAGTTTTGCTGAGAGAGGCAAAAATTTTGCTAAAGGAACCCCAGAGCTAATAATGAGAAGAGTCCCTCCCATTTCCACCCATTGATTTTGGGGTCTATAAATTTTGGCTATGGAGAAACAGCACTATATATAGGTTGCTGATTTAGAGCAGATACTGCATCCTGGAGGACATGTTCTCAGACCTATAAGGTGTTCCAATCAACTGATGCCATAATCGAGTCTTCAAAAAGCCATTCCTCCTTCAATCAGCACAACTGCTTCAGGATGATGAGGAACATTATAAGAACAATGAATTTTATAAATACAAGACTGCATCCTTGGTCAGAAGGAAAGCTGTGTGGAATATCACGATGGTGAATAAAGTGTTCTATAAAATGTGAATGACGGTTTTGGCAGAAGTGTTATGGGCAAAGAAGGTAAATCTGTATTCAGAGTAAGTTTCTATTCTGGCAAAAACAAAGTGCTGCTCCTTCCATTATGTAATGGTGCAGTGTAATCAACCTTCACCAGGTAGCCCAATAATCTCCCTGGGGAATGGTGCAATATTGGTGGCTCAGCACTGACCTCTGTTGGTGGCAGGTTGGGCATTCAGAAGTGGCTTTAGCCAGATCGGCCCTGGTGAGTGACAGTTTATGTTTCTGAGCCTACGTTTGATCTCTAGTCCTATAACCATAGCCACTTTCTTCATGAGCCCATTGGACAAGGACAGAAGCGTCGGACTCACCTCCATGGAATCAGTCATGTTGTTCAGATGGTCATTGAGAGCCTCTTGTTTGAGGTTGCTCTTTGGTGTTTACATGAAGAATAAATATCTTCATAGTCTGTGCCCAGTCACAGAACCAATTTTTCAGTTATGTTCCTTCCAAGTCCCTGCCACTTCACCTAACCTATTAGCCACTGTCCACTAAATTGTGTGGATCCATACCTTTGGCCATATCTTTCTCTTTCTGGGCAGAGCAAACAACCATGCACACTGCTCGAAGTTTTGTGCACTGGAGGATTTCCCTTCACCATTGTCTTTCAGGGCCATCCCAGAATGTGCCTGTACAGGTGCTCCCATCTCTAAATGAGGCCATTCCCCCCTCCCCCCGAATTCAACAGGTTATAGTATAATCTCCATGTAACCATGAAGGCAGGTTGTGAAGGAGGGGGCATTACTGCAAGAATATTGCCTGTGAGCCTATAGGCCACTTACTCATGCAACTTATACTTGCCTTTAGGATATGATTGGGCTAAATCTTATATATACCACTTCCATTTGACAACGAAGTGCTGCTACACTGCCAAAATTTATGGTTTGATGGTCAGACAACACCCAGTTCATGATGGGCAGCTAACATCATCACATGGCAACATGGTGGCTTATGATGAAGGGTTCATCCCCCACTTGGCCCCACTAATAAAATTAAAACTGTTTCTCAAAACTGTGATAGTTATATGCAGAGGATGTCATAGTTTTGATCCAAAATTCTAAATGTTTGCACTGTAATCTTCTTATAGGATTTTGCAAAAGTCTTCATAAAGCATCCCTCTTTGTCACAGACAGGTCAAGCATCATGAGAATATGTGGTCCAGGTGATAGAGTAGCTGAATAAGTTTGGGGGGTATGTGACACTTGAAACTTGGAGATTATCGGGCTTCTCATTGAGTTGTTCAGAGTAGCACACCCAAATGAGATTTATGATTTTGCAAAATCTAAAGTGATGCACTAGGCATTTTTGCTCTTTTTTAATGCCAGAAAGAAACAGATGAAGCAACTGACTTTTTACTTTGGAACAAATATCTCACCATGCCTCAGAACACTGTACCCCTAGAAATTTCACTGAGGTGGTAAACTATTAGACTTTGGAGGGATTTATTTCCTTTCTTCTTTCATGCATATACTCTGCCAAGGTGCCTAAAATAGTTGCTACTTTCTGTTCATTTGATTTAATTAGCATATCGTAAATGGATCAATGGTCTATGGAATGAAGATGCCATAGAGGTCCTTGTGGATTAGATTATGGGTTAGAACTGGAGGTTTAACATGGCCCTGCCTTGCTGGCCTTGCTAGAGAAAAGCAAATTGTTTCTGATCATCTTTGCTGAAAGAGAGAAAGAACATGGGAGAGGGAAGTATGGTCAGGTTCCAGATAACAGGGGAAGTGTTGATTTGTTCCAGGAATGATATTACATCTGCACCAGCAGCTGCAATTGGATTTCACCACCTGGTTAAATTTACAATAATGCCCTGTCATTTTCTAAAGTCCCATCTGTCTTCTACACAGGCCAAATAGGAGAGTCGAGTGTGGATGTGGTAGGATCACCATACTGCATCTTTCAAAATCTTGTTGGTGACACTTGCTTCTAAAATCCATCCAAGAATGTTATTTGCTTTTGGGAGAGACAGTCCTACAGGCTTTCATCTGGACTTTTCTGCTGTACTTGACATGGAGCTGCTCATGTGCTGTGTTCATGCCTCTAGGAAGCTGACGGAGGAGGTCTGGTGGGAGGAGAAAGAGCTGAAAGTCTGATTGTTGCCCCATGTCAATTACGTGAGCTGGCAGATTAATGACAACATACATACATGAGCTTCCCCAGTGCCTGTTCCCCTGAGCGGGCTTCAGAGTATGTATAAGAAATATGACTGTTTCCTTACTTTGTCTTCCAAATAGCACCTCATAACCATGTATATATTTTTCATTTTATCTTACAGAAGATTTATTGTTTATTGTTTAAATTTAGGTCTACAATCTATCTGGAATGAATTTTTATATGTGGCTCAGGATAGTCATTGAAATGCGTACTTTTCCCATATTGGTATCTATTTGATTCAGCATCATTTATTAAAAGGAATAACCGCCATTACATTGCTCTGGCACCTTTGCGGTAAAACAGGTGACTGTATAGGGGATGAAATAGAACATGATCACTGAACTTTAATATTAAGTCTTGATGTCTAGTAATGCAAATCCTCCAAAATTTTCATCTTTGCTATTTTGGCCTTTTGCATTTCCATATATGTTTTAAAATGTGCTTGTCAGTTACTGCAAAAATTCCCGTGGCGATTTTGATTGGGGTGCATTGAGTCTATACAAAAATCCTTTGATAATCTGCATTTTCACAATATCAAGTCTTCCAATCTATAAACATGCTGTGCCCCTTTATTTATTTAAGTATTCTCTAATTTCACTCAGTAAAATTCTGTTGTTATCTGTCCAGAAGTCATGAACATATTGTTAGTTACATCTAGTCTTAGCTATTTAATGTTTTTGATGCTATTGTAAACAGAATCTTTAAAAAACATGTGCATTGTTTTGTTATCAGGTAGGAATTTTGTATATGAATCTTTCATCTTATAATTTTCTACATGTAAATACTAATTAAATCTATTAGGTGTTCTATGTACTCAATTTTGCCATTTGAAAATAATAACTCTTTAATATCTTCCTTTCCAATTCTTATAACTTATACTTTAAAAATTTTCTTTGTGTATTGTTTATTGACTGCCAGCACGTTTTTGACAAAATATAACAATAACAAACAGTCTTGTCTCATTGACAATTTTAGCTGTAAGTTTTCTTTTTTGTAGATTCGCTTTATCAGGTTAAGAAAACTCCTTTATGTCTTTCTATTCCTTATTGCTAATTTTTTTTTTCAATTAATGGGTACTGATTACTTTTTCTGCAAATATGCAGATAATCATATTATTTTATTTTTCTAATAACGTAGTAAGTCACATTAATTTTTGAATATTAGCCAACCTTATGTTTCTTGAATATACCTAATTATTGAAATATATTATCTTGAATTTGATTGCTATCATTAAGTTTGGTACGTATGTACATATTTTGCATTTATGTTCATGAGAGAGATTGCTGTTGGGTTCTGTTTTGATCCGTAGACTGCAGATTTCGAAACTGAGGTATAAAGAATTTAAATAATTAACCAAAGACAGACAGATGATAAGTTATTCAAAGTGAAGAAGCCTGATTCAAGAATATATTTCCACAAAATTAAATTACTAAATAATAGTTGCTAATCACAGTGTTTTCAGAAAATGGTAAAAGAAAATGATGCTGTTTATTCTGTGAAGTCCCATTTAGTAAAGGTTATAAATTTGTATTTTTCAACATGTCATATCACTTTGGCAAGGTTTTTTTCTTTTTGTTCATGCAGTGGTAAGTTTTTACTTTGACTTACAAGGCCCTAAGCAATCTATCTTCCCCCACCTTCTTTATTACTCACTCTCCTTCCACATTCATTATTCTTCAGCTACATTGACCATTTGCTATTTTTTGATCATGCTAGAACCAACCACATTCCTCTGTCAGGGTCATCCTATGTGCTATTCTTTCTGCCTAGAAATTCTCCTTCTAGACATCTGCATGGCTCAGTCCATCACTTCATTCACTGCTCTTCAGAAATGACAGCTTATCAGAAAGGACTCCCCAAGCCTCACCACCTTCTTGTATAAGTGACTAACATAAATGCCCAGAACCTTGCTTTCTCCTTTCCTGCTTGCCCATAAACCCTTCATTAGTTCTACTTTCCTGTTTCTCACCTCCATAACAGTGCAAGTCACCACCTGTCATTTTAAATTAATTTCTCCAACTTCTCCAAATGAATGTAAACTCCTTTAAAAGGTAAGGCTTTGTTCTTAATCCTGCTCTATTTCTAAAAACCAGCTGAATAACTGACATATTATAGCCTTGTTTCCCTTACAAATATTTGTTGTATGAATGAATGAATGAATAAGTAGATGATTTTACAAGTGTCAAAAGTTACCTAATTTATCAGAAACTTTTGTTAATTATTTTTTTTCCTGTGAATCACCCCCTGCTTTTTCTTTTCCTGTGAATGTAACCCTGAAGAAAGACAAGCTTGGTGCTTTCATCATTATCTTCTTTTTATAGCAATCACTGCAGAAGGTGTTGATAGATATTTAACACATCTTTGAGATGCATCCTGGCTGTGGCCAAGGTAACTTGGAGGTGGGAGCATTAATCATTTGCCATATGATAAGCTTCTCTTGTTTGCTTTTGGTGTAGGGAGTTCATAATGCCCACTTTATATGCAATATGCTTGAAAAATGAAAGATTATTGTTGATATTAAAGTAAGATATACAATATCATGTGTAATTTGTTTCCCTCAACGTATTCCCTTTAGCTATATTCAACCCTGTCCTTCACACCTAGTCCTGAGATAAATGTAAAAGTGGGGTTCTTTACATAAATGGTGCATCTACTTACCAAGTTAATTTCTGGGGCCCAGGAAATACTTGTAATTTATGAGATACACTTGTGATAGTCATGAATGTTAAGCAGAGTAGATAGTTTGGGGGGCATGGCCTTGATTTTTAATTATAGGTCAACTCAATTGACTTCCATAGTATGGAACATCACCCTTCTTTCTTCCTTTAAACTGAAAGCTGAAAGTGCACGGAACTAAATGTCATTGAATGTCAAACTGAGTTCCAGCAACTAGATATGCAACTTTGAGCAAGTACTTGGTCTCTTAAGATTTCTAATTCCTATCCTTGAGTCTACAAAATGCAATGATTCTACATCATCATTTATTAAAGTAACCATTTATTAAAGAACTTAGATAAGAGGAAGTGTTTTAGCCATATGTTGTATACACAGATTTCTGATAAAGAGGGAGGGAGAAAAAAGAGAGTTCTAAGTTATACATCTTTATATTTTTTTCAAATACAACCCTAGTTTTTTTTTTTTTTAAATGCAATTCCAGTTTGCCAGACTTTGCCCCCCCGAAGGTCGTAGAGTTCTAAGTTATACATCTTTATATTTTTTTCAAATACAACCCTAGTTTTTTTTTTTTTTTAAATGCAATTCCAGTTTGCCAGACTTTGCCCCCCTGAAGGTCGAGGGTAGATGGGGATCAGAGTCACAGAGTAATGCAAGGTTTATAGGCTTTTTCTTTTACCTGCTGTCCCAGAATCTCATTGTCTTCCTATTCATGCAGGTATTTCTAAGTAACCCTAGGGAGTGCGCTTAGGGTGGAAAAGGAAGGTAGGCCAGGTTCAAGCAAAGAGGTTTTGGTGATGTCTACAGCAGATGTAAAGGTTTTGTTATCTGATGGAGACTGGTGCCTTCAAGAAATTATTTGGGCAGAACCTAAAGATTGGGGTTGGGTTGATGGGGTAATATACAACCAGAGAGGCAGGCAGGGGGCTAGATCAAGTAGGGGTCTGTAGGACAGCTCTTTTAGCTTTTATGTATAACACTTCAATCTAGGTAGGGCTGAGGTGGGAGGAAAATTCAAGTGACAAACATCATGCTATATTTAGAATGGATTCTTCTCCAACTGCCAAGGTTTCCATACTAAAAATTTCTCCTGGGTGGCTTCTACTTACCTAAATGTATGAGGCCTACTGGGAAGTCCTCTATCTTTTATAGATTTCTTGGAGATCATCCCTGCTAACTTATTAGATATACTCAATCATGTCAGAATCACATTTTAGGTACAAGGTGTATGTACTTATAGTCAGGCTAAATCACACCACATCATAATCAAAATTTGTCATTCCTTTAGGATTCTGAAATTTACTTACTAAGTAGACTTTGACTTGTAATTAGAGGTTAAAGATGTCTTAGATAAGGGTGCTGCTTGCATCTCTCATCAAAAATAGGTTTTTCATTGGCTCCTTTCCTATCTGCTTGTGGACCCACAAATCCTCACCAATCTTACTTCTTCATCACAGAGATGAAATCACAGTCCTTTTGAAATAAGTCTCCATATTAGTAAAAAAAGCTGGTACCAGTGGGACTATTTTGTCAATATACAATGTGGTTGATTATTGTGGCCCATTACCGAAACCTCCCTCCCTCCCCCATGTGTCTTCTGCCCTGCCCCCCCCCAGTTTATTTGTGCATTTATTTATTTATTTTTAGCTCCCACAAATAAGTGAGAACATGTGATATTTCTCTTTCAATGCCTGACTCATTTCACATAATATAATTCTCTGTAGGTCCATCCAAGTTTGGAACAACAAAAGACCCTAAATAGCCAAAGCAATCTTGAGCAAAAAAATAAAGCTGAGGGCATAACACTACTTGACTTTAAATTATACCACAAAGCTATAGTAACCAAAATAGCATGGTACTGGTAGAAAAACAGGTGCTCAAGTAGAGAACCCAGAAATCCACCCACAAACTTACAGCCACCTGATCTTCAAAAAAGGCACCAAGAACACACATTTGGGAAAAGACTGCCTCTTAAATAAATAGTGCTGGGAAAACTGGTTATCCATATGTAGAAGAATGAAACTAGGCCTGTACCTCTCACCATATGCCCAAATCAACTCAAAATGGATTGAAGACTTAAATATAAGACACGAAACAATAAAACTCCTAAAAGAAAACATAGGGAAAACTCTTCAGGAAGTAGAAGGGGGCAAAGACTTTATGAATATGACCCATAAGCACAGGTAACAAAATAAAAATTAAACAAATGGGATTATATCAAACTAAAAAGTTTCTTCATAGCAAAAGAAACAATAAACAGAGCAAAAGACAATATACAAAGTGGGAGAAAATATTTTCAACCATGAATCTGACAAAAGATTAATATCCAGAATATACAAGCAACTCAAGCAACTTAATGGTAAAAAAAACAGATAACATGTTTAAATAATGGGCCAAAGAGCTAAGTAGGCATTTCTCAAAGGAAGATGTACTAATAGCCAACAGACACATGAGAAAATGCTCAACATCACTCAGCATCAGGGAAATTCAAATCAAAATCACATTTGGGTATCATCTCATGTCAGTTAAGACTGGCTATTATCAAACAGGCAGATAGTAACAAATGCTGGTGAGGATATGAACAAAGGGAGAAAGGGGGAAACTCCTACACTATTGGTGGGACTGTCAACTTGTGCAGCCACTATGGAAAATGGTATGGAGTTTCCTCAAACAACCACAGATAGAACTACCATATGATCCAGCAATTCCATTGCTGAGTATTCACCCAAAGGAATGGAAATCATCATGTTGAAGGGAGACCTGTAACCTAATGGTTATCACAGCTCTATTTACAACAGCCAAGAGTTGGAACCACCCTAAATGTTCATCATTGGATGACTGGATAAGGAAAATGTGTATGTATACACAATGGAATACTGCTCTGCCATAAAAGAGAATGAAATACTGCCATTCACAGCAACATGGACGAACTTAGAGAAAATTATGTTGAGTGATATAAGCCAGGCAGAGAGAGAGAAATACTGCATGTCCTCACTCATAAGTGGGAGCTAAAATATAAACAAATAAATATAAAAAATAATAAAGATATGACAATTACAATGATAAATTGAAATTTCAAAAGGAAAGAACAGAACTGAGGTTACCAGAGGTGGGAAAGGGGGAGGAAGGGTCAGAGAGGAATTGGTCAAAGACCATGAAAAACCATTACATTGTATAATGTTGAATATACTGATTATCCTGATTTGAACATCACACATTGCACACAGGTATCGATATTGAACTCTGTATCCCACAGATATGTACAATCACCTATGTTACAAAAAAAAAATCCTAAAAAAATCATATTACATTTATGTGGCAAGATTAGTTAGCAAGCCCTAAATTAAATTTGTTTAAGCCACAATGATGAAAACAAATACCTGCATTTGGGAAAATTTCACTGGTAAAGCCAATCATTTTATTAGAAGGAACTCATTGTACTACTAAAATTATGTTCCAATGGGAAATGTTTACTTGTGGAAGTGATGATCTGTTTAGGAATGCTTAAAAGCTTGATGAGGAAGTAAAGTAGCTAACAAACCGAAGTGTAGCATTAATTTCTATGTAAAATATTTCATTGGTGTACAATTTTGTTTCTTTTAGTTTATTTGTTTGTTTTAAAGGGGAAGGATTTATTCCCTGATTCTTTCCTCCTTATGGGTTCATTAAATGATTTTCAGACACATTATTTCAGGCCCTTTATAGGTTTACTTTTACTGGGTTAATATTGCATTTATTTATTTCTAATATTTGATTCTATGATTGAGATGAATTTGTTAATGCCTAGATTTTTCCTGAAAACAGCAAACTTTAATCACAAAGTTTGGAATATGACATGTGAGAGTTTGTGATATCTACTTTACTAACCCCATTATTTTTCAAGGAAACCCAATGTAAGTCCATTGACTCTTGCCACACACCAGTGTAACAGTTTTAACTAAGAGATGTGTATGTTAAATAATTTTGTGAGATGTCTCTTCCCAGATTAATTAGAGATCTAAATGAAGGATTTCCTCCTGGTGCTGATAAGAACACAAAGAATTACACACTGTTTGAACACATGTGAAGATTCCTAGAAATTTCTCTGAATCTATGGAAGAAATTGTTTTAAAATTTGCTTTTATCAGTTAATTGTGTTATTTATTGTCCTGAATAGAAGAGTATATAAGGTTATATAAGACTTTGTCGAAATAAAATTTTCTTAGAGGTGAAGGTACAATTTAAAACTTGAAATTCAAAGGAAAAACACATTGTTTTTGATGCCACTGACTCTTGGAAAGTTTGTGTGAAGGGCTGAAGGCTAATGATGTTGTTATCACAGACAGAATTGCTTCAGCAGGGGAAGATTTGGAGGTGAACGAGAATCAATAGTGCTGGTACTGTGGGGTGCAGGTGGAACTCCAGGATCAAGGATCCTCCCAGAAGAACCTGGAACCTTTGAGAAAATTTAGAGAAAAGGGCTAGAGAAAGTTTGTTCTTCAGAAAGTAATGAGACAAGTCAGCCTCCTCCTATAACTTAAAGTTATACGGCACTATGCTGGGTTGAATAGAGATAATAACTGCTGACCTGTATCTAGGGCTTACCGTGTGCAAGGCACTTTACATATTTTAGCGCATTTAATCCTCACCATAATTCTCTGGGGTAGGTTTACTATTGCTATTCCTCTTTTAAAGATGATGAAATTGAGGCACAGAGAGATTCAGTGTAATCACGTGGCCAAGGCTAGACAGCAAGGGAGCAGAAGAGGTAGGATCTGAATCCAGGGCTTTAGGCTCCAGAATCTGTCCTCTACACATGGGTCTCTACGGCTCTAGAAATAAAAGCTGATTACCACCACCTTAACTCTTGGTGGGCTGTAACACTGCCTGGACTTGTCTTGGTTTGTGAAACTGGAAGCACAGTTCCAGCTTAAGTGTCTAGTGGTTATTCTGGACCCTTCCACAAGGGTCAGACCTCTTGTCCTCTGTTTCCTGTCTTGATAGCAGGTGGCGAAAGTCAGGTTAGTTTTATAACCTTGTGAAGGGAGGGAGGAAAGGGAGACAACACTAACATTTGTTCAAAAACTAATCATAGAAATGTGGAGGTTTATCAAGACAGAGTCTTCACTTTCCAAATAATAAACTGAGAAAAAATTGTACGGAATCTTGTTATACATTTTGCCATAGCCTAGAATAATAGCCCATCATTAGAAGTGCATGTGCCATCTAAATCAGGTTTTAGTAACCTGGGCACTATTGACATTTGGAAACAGGTGATTTTTTTGTTGTGGGAGGCTGTCCCGAGCATTGTACGCTGGTTCTGAGAATCCTTGGCCTTTACTTCCTAGATGCCAATAGCTCTACTGCGACAACCAAAAATGCTTCCAGTCGTTGCTCAATATCCCCTGGAGGCAAAATTGTCCCTGGTTGAGAACACCTGATAAATGTAATTGTTATCTAAGTAGAAGAAAGGATTTTCATAACTTTAATTAATATTAATAAAATTTGATGAATTCCTATGTTTTTTTTAAATAATTGAGTTTTTATTTCCACCCTAGAATAGTATTTTATAAATACTAGAATTAGTACTATAGAATTAGTATTTATCTTTTGATTAATTAATTGCTTTATGGTAGAGTGATTAGTGGCAGGTAACATAGGAAAGATAGGTCTTTTCAGGTATGAGATACTAAAAGCTAAAGTATCCTGGAATACAAAATACTGATTTAAGGAGAAATTCCAAAAATAATTCAATAAGGATATTTCTAATACAAGAAGAATGGAAGTTTTTCATACAAAAATGTTGTTAGGACTCAGATGGTCACATTGAGAAACAGTGAAAATGTTGACTTGAGAGATAAATATCATGGCATGTCAGTGCCAGAAGGGTCATTTAAGATTTCCCCAATTCTCTCATTTTACAAAATAACAGGGATGTAGGAAGCCAAGGTAGGCATGGAAGGCAGATCTTCTGATTCCCACTTAATACTAAGCACAGTTTCTCTGGGGATTGCATGAAATCAAGAAGTTAGTGGGCCGGCCCGGTGGCGCATTCGGTAGAGTGCGGCACTTGGGAGCGCGGCAGCGCTCCCGCTGAGGGTTCGGATCCCATATAGAGACCGGTCTGCTCACTGGTTGAGCGCGGTGCAGGCGCGACACGGAGGGTTGCGATCCCGTTGCTGGTTGCGGTATGGGCGCAACACCGAGGGTTGCAATCCCGTTACCGGTCACGAAAAAAAGACAAAAAGAAAAAAAAAAAAAAGAAGTTAGTTATATGGGACAGTCTTCAATTCCCACCTCTAGAATCAAGGCATCCTTTTTCTCTGCCTCCATTATTTTTTTTCCATTCATATTTCTGCTATAGTGCTGCTATCCTGTGTTTCTCGTTCCTCCACTAAGTTTTGTTCTCTGTAGAGCAGAGACTATTTTCATACCATTTCAGTACCTAGCACAGTTATTCAAGTGTTTAAGAAAACAATATTCTCTGCACCTTAAGAATGGTAAATCCCAATTACTGATACAGAGACTCATTTAGAGACTACTGCTAAGCACTCGGTGATACCTGTGCTTTCCCAATAAAGCATTATTTCCCAATAGGGGAAAGTAATATTAGACAAATTTGTTTTATTTGATTGATTTTCCAGTCTTATCCCCAGACATGCTTTGATAAGGACGTGGCCCTTTTCTCCCTTGCTCAGTCTTGGTTCCCTAAGGCCTCACNTTCCTCCACTAAGTTTTGTTCTCTGTAGAGCAGAGACTATTTTCATACCATTTCAGTACCTAGCACAGTTATTCAAGTGTTTAAGAAAACAATATTCTCTGCACCTTAAGAATGGTAAATCCCAATTACTGATACAGAGACTCATTTAGAGACTACTGCTAAGCACTCGGTGATACCTGTGCTTTCCCAATAAAGCATTATTTCCCAATAGGGGAAAGTAATATTAGATAAAATTGTTTTATTTGATTGATTTTCCAGTCTTATCCCCAGACATGCTTTGATAAGGACGTGGCCCTTTTCTCCCTTGCTCAGTCTTGGTTCCCTAAGGCCTCACGTGGTAACTGGCAAATAGGAGGTCCTTAATAAATTTATGGGCTGAATGATGAAATAAAGTAGTGGATTTGGCAGGGTGGGCACAGTGGAAATTTTCAAAATGTGTTCACATGCAACATAGTCACTGGACAATCATTTGCCAACAGGCACGTAGCACAATGTCTAGAAACAGCAGACACAGACTGTCAGACTTGGATGAGAATGCTAGCTCTATTCATGATCAACTTTGTGAACCTAGTCAAGTTATTTAATTGCCCTGAACCTTGACTTCCACATCTGTAAAATGGTCATAATAGTGGTATTTATCTATTAGAGTTGTTATGAAGATGAAATGAAATAATGCAAGTAAATTGATTAGAACAGTTCTTAACAGTTAGTAAGCCCTTAATAATTGTGAGCTGGGAGGGAAGAATGCTTCTCTTCAATCCCACGTGGGCATTTTTTCCTATAGAGAAAGGTTTATGGGCCCAAACCCAGGATTTTGGAAGGACGATCATGCTGTAGGTATCAGGAGTTGTGCCAGGCAAGTGTCTCATTGCTTCCAGCATCCTAGCAGTGGGTGCCTTCTGCTTCTCTCCCTCTCTGCTCTAGGGTCCCTGGGAACAGGCCATGGACCCCAGGCCAGGCTGGGCATCTTCATCCGGGTGATTAGCTGTGTGAATGGACTCAGACCCTCACCCACAGGCCAGCCATTCTGGTTCATAGAGAGGGTGGAAGCTCTTTGAAATCCAGTTTGAGACCTATGATCCAGCAGTAGTTTCCAGAGAAGCCCTGCAGGAGGAGAGGTATTGAGTGTTCAATAACTATCAGTAAAATGGACTTCATTTTCCTCTTGGGCTTTTTTGTCCTTTTTTCAGGGAACTCTAGAGAGTACCATGAGTGAAATTCCAAACCAAGGCTTTTTATTATTATCAAAAGAAATACAAGCCTTAGGATCCTATCTTTCACCTAAATGGGGAAATGCAATGTAGACAACAGCAAAAACTGTGTGTGACTTTCGGGTTGTGTATACAGATTTTTTGAGTTATTCCTGATGGGGTAATTAGAGAATGAAGACTCTGGGTATTGTAAGGTGGTAAAGAGGAAGGCTGAGCCAACTAGAGTTTGGAGCGCCCCCTTGAGGAAGATGAAGGAACAGGACACAGCCAGCTGAGGTGGGCAGGAGGTTGGGAGGTGGTTGGGGGTTGGGGGTTGGGGAGTAGAAGTCACAGACCGTGGGCAATGGTGAGAATGACTATATTTATGACTATATAT
>NW_007739385.1:0-1292 GCF_000696425.1 Galeopterus variegatus | reverse complement strand
ATGATCCAGACAAGAAAGAAAATTGAGATATATATCTTAGTTGTATTAAAGCTCTTATTGAAAATCCTAGGGATGAAAATTTTGGAAAGATTATAGCAATCAAGAGATTGTATATTAGAAATAACTGAGCACTAGCTGTTACTACAAATGAAGCATATGAGAAATTAAATTTGCTTCATTATTTTATTTTAGTGAATATTAGAAAAGATATTTAAAAATGTCTGTGTAAGTTTATTGGTGTCCTGCATGGCTTTAGATCTTCAACAATGATCTTTTAAAAAATAATGATAGTGGTTCTATGGAGCCATTCACTCTAAATTTGGTTGTAACTGCTTTATCTTAAAACAGAATGATAAAAATAAATGTAAGAGTTTCTTTAGATTTAATCATCTATCACCCAATTATAAAGAGGTGATAGATGATTCATTTGAGTTCATGTTGTCGATTGTCTATGATAATTGTTTTTTTGATTGGTTTGTGAAAATTGTAACTTGAGATTCCAAGGTGAGATTTATAACATGAGGAAAATTGTTATTAAGCCCTGAACAAGAAAAATATGTTTATAAATTGAATTTTAATTATGCCCCACTGAAAAAAAGAATGAGTTTATATTTCACAATTAAATAAAAACCACTAATAATGAAAGTTTTTCTATTGAAAAAAATATTCTGAGTTTCTTGAAAAAGGTAAGCCATAAAATAACAGAGAATTATAATTAGGAAAACTATGTCTTGTTTTAGCACTATTGACTCTAATAATCAAAATCACATATAAACTCCGTAGTAATATTGATAGCTCACATTTATTGATCGCTTAGGATGTGCCAATTTTTGTGTCAAGATCTTGTCTCCAGGTCATTTTACTGAATATTCCCCACAATCGTGTGAGACTAGCATCATTATTGTTCTCACTTTACAGAAAAGATGCCTTGGCACAGAGATGCTGAGTAATTTGTCTGAAGTCAGACAGCTGGTAAAGGACGGAGGCTGGATATTCTAGGTCTCTTTGGTTCCTTANCCGAACCCTCGGCGGGAGTGCCGCCGCGCTCCCAAGTGGTGCACTGTAGCAGTGCGCCACCTGGCCGGCCCCTAGAATGACTATATTTTGATAAGCACTGGCAATGCTGATCTGAGTAGATTATCCAAAACAAAGTTACTCCTTTCTTTTTTTCTACAACACAGAAACTTCTTTATGTGTCTTGGACAACTGTAGGCAAAAGGCAAGATGGTGACAATTTTTGAAACTTAAACAGGCCTTAAACACTTGAAGAGAATATTCATTCATTCATTCAT
>NW_007739384.1:36613-36819 GCF_000696425.1 Galeopterus variegatus | reverse complement strand
AGTACTAAGAGGGAAGTTTATTGCAATAAACACTTACATCAAAAGAATAGAAAGATTTCAAGATAAGCATCCTAACACTACACCTCAAAGAACTAGAAAAACAACAACAATCCGATCCTCAAATTAGAAGATGGAAAGAAGTGATTAAGATCAGAGCAGAACTAAATGAAATAGAAACCCAAAAAACAATATAAAAGATCAATGAA
>NW_007739384.1:27036-36603 GCF_000696425.1 Galeopterus variegatus | reverse complement strand
TAAGATCAGAGCAGAACTAAATGAAATAGAAACCCAAAAAACAATATAAAAGATCAATGAAACCAAAAGTTGGCTTTTTGAGAAGATAAACAAAATAGACAAACTATTAGCTAGGCTAACTAAGAAGAGAGAAGATCCAAGTAAGAAAAATTAGAAATGAGAAGGAAGACATTACAACCAATACTGCAGAAATACAAAGAATCATTAAAAACTATTATAAATGACTATATGCCAACAAATTTGAAAACCTGGAGGAAATGAATAAACTTCTGGACATGTGAAAACTGCCAAGACTGAACCAAAAAGACATAGAAAACCTAAGCAGATCAATAATGAGCAATGAGATTGAAGCTGTTACCAGCAGTCTCCCAACAAAGAAAAGCCCAGGACTCGATGGCTTTAATGCTGAAATACCAGTTCTCTTCAAATTATTCCAAAAAATTGAAACAAGCACCATTCTCTCAAACTCATTCTACAAGACCCAGCATCACCCTGATACCAAAATCAGACAAAGATACAAAAAAAGAAAACTGTAGGCCAATGTCTTTGATGACCATAGACATAAAAATTCTCAGTGAAATATTAGCAAATAGGGTACAACAACACAACAAAAAATTTATACACCATGATGAAGAGGGATTCATCCCAGGAATGCAAAGATGGTTCAACATATGCAAGCTAATAAATGTGATACACCATATCAACAAAATCAAGGACAAAACCCATAAGGTTATCTAAATAGACACCTAAAAAGCATTTGACAAAATTCAACATCCCTTCATGGTAAAGACTCTCAGAAAATTAGGTATAGAAGGAAAGTATCTCAATACAATAAATGCCATATACAACAAATCCACTGCCAATATCATCCTGAATGGGAAAAAGCTGAAAGCTTTTCCCTTAAGAATGGGAACAAGACAAGGATGCCCACTTTCACCACTCCTATTTAGCATAGTATTGGAAGTACTAGCCAGAGCAATCAGGCAAGAGGAAGAAATAAAGGGCATCCAGATTGGAAAGGATGAAGTCAAATCGTCTCTGCAGATGACATGATCCTGTATATAGAAAAGGCTTAAGACTCTACAAAAAAACTCTTAGAGTTAGTAAAAGATTTTAGTAAAGTTGCAGGATACAAAATCAACATGCAAAAGTCAGCAGTGTTTTTATACTGCAACAACTAACTAGCAGAAAAAGAAATCTAGAAAACTAGCCCATTTATAATAGTCACCAACCATAAAATACCCAGGAATAAATTTAACCAAGGAGGTGAAAGATCTCTACAATGAGAACTAGAAATCATTGTGAAAGAAATTAATGAGGATTCAAAAAGATGGAAAGACATTCCATGCTCTTGGATTAGAAGAATTAACACATGAAAATGTCCATACTATCCAAAGCCATCTACAGATTCAATGCAATCCCTATCAAAAAACCAGTGACATTCTTCACAGAAATGGAAAAAACAATCCTAACATTCATATGGAATAACAAAAGACCCTAAATGGCCAAAACAATTCTGAGCTAAATAAATAAATAAATAAATGAAAAGCTGTAGGCATAACACTACCTGACTTCAAATTATACTACAAAACTATAGTAACCAAAGCAGCATGGTACTAGCATAAAATTAGACACTTGGACCAATGGAATAGAATAGAAAACCTAGAAATCAACCCACATACTTATAGCCAACTGACCTTGACAAAGGCACCAAGAATACACACTGGGGAAAAGACTGCCTCTTCAATAAATGGTGCTGGGAAAACTGGATATCCAAATGTAGAAGAAAGAAACTAGACCTGCATCTCTCACCATATACTAAAATCAAGTCAAAATGGATCAAAGACTTAAACATATAAAACCTGAAACTATAGGCCTAAACATATAAAACCTGAAACTATAGACCTAAACTATAGACTATAGACTTAAACATATAGACCTGAAACTATAAAACTTCTTTTTTTTTTTTTTGAGACCGGCCACATGGCGCCCAGCCAGTGAGGGCAGCGGCCATCCCTATATAGGATCCGAACCCACGGTGGGAGCGCTGCTGCGCTCCCAGCGCTGCACTCTCCCGAGTGTGCCACGGGCTCGGCCCATAAAACTTCTAAAAGGAAACATAGGGGAAACACTTCGGGAAGTAGGACTGTGGCAAAGACTCTTTGAATTTGACCCCTAAAACACAGGCAACAAAAGGAAAAATAAACAAGTGGGATTCTATCAAACAAAAGACCTTTTGCACAGAAAAAAAAAAAAAAAAAAAAAAACCAATATAGTGAAAAGACAACCTACAGAGTGGGAGAAAACATTTGCAAAATATGAATTCGACAAAGGATTAATATCCAGAATAGACAAAGAACTCAAACAACTTAACAATAAAAAATCAAATAACCAGATTTAAAAAGGGGCAAAGGAGCTGAAGAAGCATTTCTTAAAGGAAGATATACAAATGGCACACAGACACATGAAAAAATGCTCAACATCACTCAGCATCAGGGAAATGCAAATCAAACCACAGTGAGATATCATCTCACCCCTGTTAGACTGGCTATTATCAAAAAGTCAGAGAATAACAAATGCTAATGAGGATATAGAGAAAGGGGAACCCTCCTACACTTTTGGTGGGACTGTAAATTGGTGCAGCCATTATGGAAGACAGTATGGAGTTTCCTCAGACAACTACAGATAGAACTGCCATATGACCCAGCAATTCCACTGCTGAGTATATACCCAGAGGAATGGAAAACATTATATTGAAGAAATATCTGCACTCCCATGTTTATTGCAGCTTTATTCACAATAGCTGAGAGTTGGAACAAACCTAAATGTCCATTGTTGGATGACTGGATAAGAAAATGTAGTATATATACACAATGGAATACTACTCTTCTATAGAAAAGAATGAAATACTGCCATTTGCAGCAACATGGATGAACTTAGAGAAAATTATGTTAAGTGAAATGGCCTGGCACAGAAAGAGAAATACTGCATGTCCTCACTGATAAGTAGGAGTTAAAAGAATAAACAAATAGATTTAAAAAGAAAGAAAGAAAGAAAAAAAGAAATAAAGAAAGAAAGATACAACAATCACAATAATTTATTGAACTTTCAAAAGGAGAGAACAGAACTCAGGTTACTAGAGGTGGGAAAGGAGGTGAAGGGAGGGTAAGGGAGGAACTGGTAAAGGGTCATGAAAAATGATTACATTGTACAATGTTGAATATGCTAGTTATCCTGACTGAAGCATCACATATTGCACACAGGTATTGATATTTAACTCTGTACCTCACAGATATGTACAACCAACTATGTTTCAATTAAAAAAAAAAAAAAGATCCTGAAGCATTTTTTCAAAGAATTGTAATGGGAGATGAAACACGGCTTTACCAGTATGATCCTGAAGACAAAGCCATGGCTACCAGGAGGTGGAAATGGTCCAGTCAAAACCAAAAAGGACTGGTCAAGGGCAAAGGTCATGGCAACAGTTTTTTTGGGATGCTCATGACATTTTGCTTGTTAACTTTTTCAAGGGTGAAAGAAAGATAATATCTGCTTTTTTCTGAGAGTGTTTTGAGAAAGTTAGCCAAACCTTAGCAGAAAAATGCCCAGGAAAGCTTCACCAGAGAGTCCTTCTTAACCATGACAGTGCTCCTGCTCATTCCTCTCATCAAACAAGGGCCGTTCTGTGAGAGTTTCTATGGGGAATCATGAGGCATCCAACTTGCAGTTTTGATTTGGCCCCTTCTGACTTTTTTTGTTTATTTCATAATCTCAAAAAAATATTTAAAAGGCAACCAGTTTTCTTCAGTTAATAATGTAAAAAACACTGATTGACATGGTTACATTCCCAGGACCCTCAGTTCTTTAGGGATGGACTAAATGGCTGGTATCATCACTTACAAAAATGTCCTGAACTTGATGGAGCTTGTGTTGAGAAATAGTTTATATTTTTAATTTTTATCTTTTAATTCCATTTTCCATGAACTTTTTGAAGTCACCTCATGTGTGTGTGCACACATACGTACATACACACGTGCACATGCACACGTGTATTTGGCTCTCTGTTGCAAATAATGGATGTAGATTAAAGAAGGCATTAAAGATTAATGTTCACAGCAGCATTATTCACAGTACACAAAAGGTAGAAACAACCCAAATGTTCATCAACAGATGAATGGATAAACAAAATGTAGTATATACATACAATGGAATATTACTCAGCCTTAGAAAGGAATGAAATTCTGACACATGCTGCAATATGAATTGACCTTGAAGACATTAGGGTAAATGAAATAAGCCAGTTACAAAAGGACAAATATTACATGATTCCTTTTATATGAGGTACCTAGAATAGTCAAATTCATACAGACAAAAAGCAGAATGGTAGCTGCCAGAGGTTGCAGGGAGGTAGGAGTAGGGAGTTATTGTTTAATGGATATGGAGTTTCTGTCTGGAATGGTAAGAAAGGTCAGAATATGGATCATGGTGATGGTTGTACAACACTGTGAGTGCACTTAATGCCACTGAACTATAGACTTAAAAATAATTAAAATGGTAAATTTTAAGTTATGTATATTTTATCACAATAAAAAAATAACTTAATCTCCCATGGGGTGAGGGAGGGGTGGAATTTATCTAGATAATGGACCCATATCTGAAGCCTCTTGCCCAGGGAAGGGTTGACATTTGTAAGTAGAGTCTAATTTCTTTTCTCTGAAAATTACTTAGGGGAATTGCATTTGCCAGGGTTTTCCAGAGAAACAGAACCAATAGGACACACACACACACACACACACACACACACACACACACACACACACACACACGGAGATTTATGAGGCATTGGCTCAAGTGATTATGGAGGCTGAGAAATCCCACAGTTGGCTGCCTGCAATCTGGAGACTGAGTAAAGCTAGTGGTGAAATTCAGACTGAGTCCCAAAGCTGGAGAACCAAGGGAGCTGATGATGTAAACCCTAGTTCCAAGGCAGAAGAAAATGGAATAAGGTGCTCCAGCTCAAGCAGTGAGGTAGGAGAACAAGTGGCAAATTCTTCTTTCTTCACCTTTCGTTGTGTTCAGGCCCTCAGTGGACTGGATTATGCCCACCCACATCAGGGAGGGCAATGTACTTTACCAAGTCCACTGATTCAAATGCTGGCCTCAGCCAGAAACACCTTTGCTTCACATCCAGAAACAATGTTTAATCTTGGCAAACCGTGGCCCACTCTAGTTGACACATAAAATGAGCCATCACAGGAATAAAGAAAAAAAGAAATATCCTCTTATTGCTTTTTCTGAAATGAATTCAGATTCATAGAACATTCCCTTGTGCCATCTGGATCAGCTCTTAGTACTTCCAAGTGATACTACAGTGATCAAATCAGTTTTGCTATTAGATCAATCACTCTGCAGTCAGAGACTGGTAAAAGTTACAGTATAACCAGAAATTTCAGCCAACTGGGCTAAACATACATCAGTGATGGCTTATTCCTGCATTTTCTGCACAAGCTGGGAAGAAGGAAGCCTGAAACCTTTGTTGCAGACTAACTTGAAGACCTGGGTCAGGGAAATCATCTGACTTGCCTCTCCAGAATTTCACCGGATAATCTTAATGCAAACTGATGGAAGGAGTCAGAAAACAGACTGAATCCGTCTTCATTCAGCATGTGTTAAACACAGACAGCATATGGTTGCTTTATAAACTCATGAGACAGACCTGCTTCTGGAAACCTTTCATGGTCCTATTGTCGCTGCCATGGCAACTGCTAGAGCTTTTGATTCTATCTAGGTCCTTCCTCCAGCACTTGACCACTGAGGTATGGCTTCTGTTTAGTACTCTAGGAAAGCCCAGTGCCATAGACTGCATTGCAGTTTATTAGTATATTAAGGGGAAGTGGATCTTCTTTTTGCTGCTCAGAGCAAAGCTGCCGTTTTGGGTCTGAAGTCCTCTCCCTGGGGGTGCTGCTCAGAGGATCTGTGTTGTTCCCTTCGGGCTGGGTGATTACGTAACCTGGAGGTGTGATGAGGCTGCTCCTCCTCCACTGTGTGCCTCCTACAGTGGAAAGATAGTTATAGTCATGGCGGTGAGTAAGAGGGGAAAGCAAAGAACTGAATGATGTGCAACTTCTTGCTGCTCTGGCATCATCTGACAGGCTGTCTTGTTTTCAGAGGGAGGCTGTCAAGGGATGGTGATATTGCAGTGCTTCAGGATAGAAGCAATGGCCAACATTAAGAAATATCAGGCAACAATTTAGAAAATGTTGCTTTCAGTTTCCAATTATGTTAACATAATTATCTAGGTTAGTGGTTTAAATACAGTAGACAAGCTAACAATTCGATTTTAAAACCTCTTAATACAAGACACTTTCGGGTCATTGAGTTATGTGATTCTGACAATTTTCGATGCTAGAGTACTGTTGTTCACTAACTTTTCTTTATAAATTGAAACAATTTTGTGAGAAATTAGGAGTAAATCCTTGCATTTAAAGTGACTCATTTTTCATATTTTAATTATTGCATGAAAGACACTAGGTCTAGGGCTGGTCAAATCTTAATGTAGTGAAAAGAAAATAGTTTTTTGCATACTAAAGGTTTAGGAATTTGTAGTTCAAGGCCATTATCACTTTGCCGTGCTTAATATTTTTGCGTTGCTTATTTATCACAGTATATTAAAGAATATTCATTAAATCCTTCTGAGCAAAATCCGGTAAAAGACTGATATCACCACTGTCTTGCATACTTTGTCAGGGGAGAGAGAGAAAGGAAGATGAATTGAGTTTATTCTTTCCTTTCTAGAGGAACTTGGCTAGAATAATAATTCACTTGCCTCAAACTGGCTGAAAAGCATGAGGGGGGGGGGTGAAAAAGAGTCTGGAAGGGAAGAAGAAGCATATATATTTTAAAATTTTAATTATGTTCCAACATGCTGGGGATTCAAAGGCAGGGCACTCTTGGCTTCATCTTGACTTTAGATCATGTTGCTTCTGCCGGTGGCTACGTAAACGAATTCATGTTTAACACATCCCAACTCACGTGCCGCTTCTGTTTTCTTCGCACCACATTGCAGATCTGCTTGTTTGTGTTCTCTCAGTCTCTCTGAGGCATTTGCTGCAGATGCCATAACACCGGTGGGTCATTCCATCAGAATGCTGGAGGGTGAAGCCCAGAAGCACAGATATCCTAGCCTCGGGGGCATGCTCCGCACGGAGCACCCCAGAATCCCTGTTCCCAGAGGTCACTTCGCCTGCTACACACCAGACCTTCCATCACGTGACCCCTGTGAATGTGGACCAATGCCCATTAAAACAATTGCCATCATTTACCCTCTAAAGTAACCATTGCTCTTCCTGGTTGGCCTTACTCTTTGAATTCAACTTTTTGGTGCTGATGTTCAGTAAACCTTTATTAAAGGCTTTTTGTTACATTCTGCATACAAGTAGAATATCTCTGTTTTGAAATCGAAGTTCAGTTTCACACTTATCTTAAAACATTTATTGACATGAAAAAGATATGTATAGATGCATATGCATATGTAGCAGAAAGAACATTTGATATTTTGAGGCTTGACAGAGAAAGTAAGGGGGTGCAGGGAACAGAGAAGGGAGAGAGGTTTCTTTAGAGAGAATAGATAGAAATAAGCCAGGCCTGTCAGGCATGGCTGGAGACTTCAGAAACAGTGATGTCTGAGATATATGCAATCATTCACATGGTTCAAAAATCGAACACTGAAATCTTCCTCCCACCCCTGTTCCCAATTCTCTAGACCACCTCTCCAGCTTTCCCTGACTAGCAACCATTATTTTCTCAGGAAGCTTTCCAGAGTTTCTCTGTGCATACACAAGCAAATATGAATAAATCTGTTTGTTCATTCAACAAATAACCAAGTGTTCCAGGCACAAAACAGACAAAGATTCCTAGCCCCCAAAAGATTACATTCTAGCTGGAAGAGACAATAAGCAAAAGACATAATAAATTTGAAAACAATATTTTCTGTTAGATTAGTGGGGCTAAGGAAGAGGAAAACAGACTACATAGGAAGGAGAATCAGGATGGGGAGGAGGGTTGCTGTTTTCAGTATGGTGGTCCAAGGAGGCCTCCTTGAGAAGGTAACATTTGTGCAATGACTTGAATGGGGAAGTAACCATGGGGGGTGGGGAGTCCAACCCCACTTATAACGAGGAAAATGGTTTTCACTTGTGTTTCCTGTGTGCACAGTGGTGTTCTAAATTACACGGGCAGCCCAGCACATACCATCACACAGAAGTGGATACACACATTCCCCTCCATCAACCCTCCTCAGGAAAACTCTCTGTTTTGGCACCTCGCCAATGTCAGTAAGGGGGACTCACACACATTATGTTGCTAATACAGTATATAACTTTCTTCCTCAGGGGAGAAACCAGAAGAAGCTGCTGTAGTTCTGCTGTGGTGGTGGCATTTATGCAGTAAAGGCAAAGCTAGAGCCAGAAGGAGCAGCTCTGTTTCTTTGCTTCCTGCTGTGGCAGCGCATGGTGGGGAGGGTCACACTAACTCCTCTCATTTATTGAGCACTTATTATCCACCAGACACATTGCTAAACACATGATTTCATCTGACCCTTACAACAGCCCTATGTTGTTGTGGAATAGGTATTTTTATTCTATTTTGATGGATTAGAATTTATTAGTGTTATAGATAAAAATTTTAGACTCAGTTATGTAAACTGGCCAAGGTCACACAGATCCTAAGGGCCCAGTTCTGAAGCTGGTAAAAATCAAAGCAAATACTAGGTGAGGGATCATCTGCCTTCTGTCATTCAAGTTTGGAGCAGCTTGGTAGTGGCTTTGAGCAATATAAGTAAATACATATGCTATCTCCCGGCAGGTAACATTCTGTGGTTACTTACAAAATGCATGATACTTGAGACTCAGCTTGATCTTTTTGCCACTTTTACGGTAAAATACAATATCAAACCCACCCCTGAGAGGCCATCAAATGTCCTCATTGGCTGTCAGATTTCTAAGTCTACCTGTAGCTTGCTAAAACACTTTTAAAATTCATTATAAGGATTTTCATGTGAAACTCACAGTCATTGTTTTGTCACTCTTTATGATAAAATAGTGCAGTTGTCTCTTGTCATTTAAAAGTCAACAGTACCTCAGCATAGTTTTAACAATGTATCATCTCACATAACTTCCGGAACACTGTCAGGTTACTAAATTCCTTGGCTTGTTACTGACTGAGTTTATAGGAGAAGGAATGAGTTTTTAGTCAAGCAGATCTATTTTAGGACAAAAGGGAGTGGCTCTTACACTAATGTTTACAATAAAATTATATCTCTGATGTTCCTATCTCAATCTGAATTCTAAGTACTCACTTAAAGTAAGAAACATATCACTTTTTAAGGGATAAAACACATTCTTATGCCAATGCCAGAGTGAGTTGCTGGAGCTGGATTATCACTTTCATAATTAAAACATAAATATTTAGTCTTTCAAAACTATGGTCATGTTTCTGTTCTTCTATCATCCTCTTTAAGTCTCAGAAATCAAGAGCTAAAATAAACATAAAGTTTGTTCTCCTGATGAA
>NW_007739384.1:0-26696 GCF_000696425.1 Galeopterus variegatus | reverse complement strand
CGGCGGGAGCGCAGCTGCGCTTCCCAAGCGGCGCACTAGCGCAGTGCGCCACCGGGCCAGCCCAAGAAACATATCACTTTTTAAGGGATAAAACACATTCTTATGCCAATGCCAGAGTGAGTTGCTGGAGCTGGATTATCACTTTCGTAATTAAAACATAAATATTTAGTCTTTCAAAACTATGGTCATGTTTCTGTTCTTCTATCATCCTCTTTAAGTCTCAGAAATCAAGAGCTAAAATAAACGTAAAGTTTGTTCTCCTGATGAAGAATTGACCCAAACACTTCTTTCTATCATTGAGGATGTATTTTGGTAATTGAAATGCTAGCCTTGGAAGTATTCCATTTTGTAGAAATTAAAGGTCTGAGAAGTTTCTCAGTTAGGATCCTTTTATTTGTGACTGATTTATTAATCAATATATATGTGATTTCAAAGACATAATTTTGAGATCTATTTATTTATTATTTTTCAATATACCACATATCCACTGTTTACTTTCAGATGCTTTAACCATGAGTGATGCTGATATAGGAATAATATGGGGGAGGCCCAGAAAATGAATTTCTGACATTTTGCTATGTTTTGAAAATTATTTGGAAGCATATTCAGAATATTCTCTAAGTAGTTGTCAGCTTTCAGCCTGAATTTTGTAGCAACTTCCAATTTGAAATCCAAACACACCTTTTACAGAAGGAAAACACAAATCATAAGTATAGATCTACTTGTCACTTTCTGAAAATTCTTGTATGCTGCCAAACATGTCTGTCCTGGAGTACAGGGAACAAAACAACTGAAGTCACTTCTGTGGTTGTGAAGGCAAAAATGTTCTTGTCTATTTCATTGTTATCATCATCATCATGATCACTGACTCTGAATTTAGGGAAGCTTTGCTTTCCATTGGCTTTAGGAGTATCTTTGGCCATTTGAACATAGTAGATGCTTTTGAATAAATGAATGAATGAATGAAATGTCTATGCTTATGGCTGCAGTGGGGAAAGAGTTGGAGGATCTCAAACATTTCAGAGCTGTCACATGAGTCAGCACTGCAACACCCATGCTAAAAAGAATCTTCCAGAGTTCATCATTCCCAAGTTGCTTCTTGTGTGCATCATTTTAAAGTTCTCCCAGACGCAGTGGGACTCCCAAATGCCTGTGATGTAAGGCCTCAGCAATGTGTGAATGTGTAGGAAGTGTTTTTAAGATTTTCTTCCCCAATCATCCTGCTTCGTAGCAGATGACACAATTAAGGTGCAATATGTAGGTGGACATTTTATAAATTATAAAATAAAGGAGGCTAGTGGGTGACTGCAGAGGCAATGACATTAACCAAGCAGAGAAGATAAGAATGTGAGAATTAGAAAAGGCAAAAATTCTTTCACAATTTACAAAGAGCCATGAAATGTAATACTAATAGAAAGAATAAAGCAGCCAAAAACATACACCCAGCTCTCTGCAGGAAGAGGTTACTAGAAAGGCAAAGACCATTTTATTTTTGAACTAAAACTTTCACTTTATATACACTTCTACTAACCTAATCTCTCATTTTCAGGTTTTTATACACACATATGACTACATACAAAAGTATAATTTTGTAAGAAAATGTGATTTATAACACAAAATTAATGTGCAAATTACCTTTGGAATATAAAATAAAAATTAGAAAAGTCCTATTTGTTGAGGATTCTATATGGTGGGTCCATGACCACCATAAACTTAACAGCAATGGGGTCTTGATCTTCAGCCTTGGAGATCAATATTTGGTTTTGTTGACACACCAAAAATGGATCCATCTCTTGAGGGCTGACTTACTAGAGACTGATGAATAAAATCAAAGTGCCAGTTTCTTACTGTACCATGACACATAAAACTGCCACATAGGCAGGAGTCCTCACATTGACATGACATGACCAGCACATTCTCTTCCTTGAAAAGACGAGCAAAGAAATCAGGTTAGAACCAGAAGATTGTATGATGAGCACAGACTCAATACAGGAAGTGAGAGCAACTGATTAGCTAAAGGTGGCCAACGCAGATGCTTCCAGGGGCCAGGTAGGTAAGAGAAGTGAGTGAAAGTACCATGTGGGGTGACAGGTGATCTGGGCCACAGGTCATGCACAGCCGCAGAGCAGTCTTCAGGGGACAGCTCTTACCAATTCTAACTGATTGTTGCCACACAGGAATGTGGAGTTTCTTTTCAAGTAAAGTAATAAATGGAGAATCTTATGTAAAATCTTTTCATTTAAAAAATGTTTCCACTTAATTTGATTATTAAAAAGAAAGTCTACAGGAGTCAGACAAATCCACCTGTGAGCCAGGTTAGGTGTACAGCACTCCAGTTTGCAACCTCTGCCTTGACTTTCCATAGCCTGATGTCTCTGGCTCACAGGAGGGATGGTCTTGCTATGAGACTCGAGCAGCTTAGAGCCTTTGGTTAAGACTCCCTGTGCCCTGAATGGTGTTCAAATTCACACAGCCAACACTTGCCTTAGTAACACTCATTTTCCTGTTTTTCTGTCTCTGTGACAGGCCCTCCCACACATCCTCACGCACCTTTGGAAAAACACATTCTTTAGGTATTATAATATATTCATTATTTTATAGCCCAATCTAGCTGGCCCAACAGCTGTTCCATCTCTTTTCAGATTTGCATTCTCAGCTCTGATCAGTGATTGCATGGTTTAACTCTTTATTTCCCATATATTCAAGTTCAGGGACAAATCACTGTACCTCTATGAACTGACAACACTGTAAAAGATAAGCCATTTTGTCAAAATTGTAATTGAAATTTACAGTTGTAATTTTTTTAGTTCTGCCCCTTTGACCTGGAATAAGTTATTTTTCCTTGATAAAAACAATAATCTTCTAAGTGATCTGTTTAAAATAGAACCTATCAAATGGGCCATCTGTATGATATCTGTATTACAGTTTTGAAAAGATAGAGTAATATTTATGGACTGTTTAGGATGAAATAAACTGCAGAAATGATTATTAATGCTTTTTTGTCTAATCACAGCTGGCTCATTAGATATGTTATTTTTAAAACCAGCAGCATGGTGACAGAAACATTTTCTTCTCAATTTGCCACACCAGGCGTATGGTGCTGATGCCAGCATGAAACTGAGGCAGTGAGGCTTTGAAAAAAAGCCATATTATTATGTTTTACTTTGGGTACCAACTTGAGATTGAGCAGCTGTTCAATAAATGTGGGAGGCATTTCAAAGACAGATTTTAGTCTTAAGTTCTGCAGAATGCAATGGCAGGTTCTGTCTTATAAGGTGCACTGATCTGGGCCACAGGTCCTGGACAGCACACTCACTGTAGCCAGTGCTTCATGGTCTCCAGCCTCCAAAGAGAAGTTAGAACATGTGGTCTGATCCAAAGAAGCACTGGGGTATTTGGTATTCAGGAACATTTTATCTGACAAATTACACCTGGTTCTGAAGTTTTGGTTTACTTAAACAATTATCTTGTGTAGGTGAAATTTTCCGAGCAGTTAATTGAAAAGGGAGGAAGATACTTGAGCCATCCACATACAGAATTTATGGGTCTATCTTTCCTTGGCTTATGAATTTGTCATCCAAACCATGTCTATAAAATGTATTTCTTATGGAAATTTTCAAACATGCACTAAAGTAGAAGGAATAGTACTCGTATAATGAGCCCCCCCTGTGCCCGGCAACCAGATCCACCAGTTACCAACATTTGGCCAATTTGTCTCATTTATACTTGCATCTACTTTTCCTACCCCTAGTGGATTATTTTAAAGTAAATCTCAAACATTATCTAAAAGTGTTTCAGTGTGCATCTTTAAAAATTAAGAACTTTTCCTAAAAAACACAACTCTTTTTACACCTAAAAATAAATAATCATTTCTTAATATCACCAAAGATCTAGTTAATGTTCTAACTTTCCTGAGTATCTCATAAATGTCTTTTTAACCTTGGTTTGTTCCAATAAGTATCCAGACAAGGTCCACACGTTGCATTTGGTTGTTCTATATCTGAAGTGTTTTTCTCTCTTTAAAAATTGTAAAAGTCGGAATATAAAATGGTTAACTGAAAACAAACAAACAAAAAACCCCCCAAAAAACCCCACAGAGGTCAAAGAAAATAGCATTTATTTGGGAAATGAAGACTTGCAATTTGAGTACGATAAATAGTGTTTCCTAAGGCAAGGACAGGAAAGGTTTTTTATGGGGATTTTTTTTTTCCTTTTTGTCTTTTTTACTGACCGGTAACGGGATCGCAACCCTCAGTGTCGCGCCCGCACCGTGCTCAGCCAGTGAGCGGGAACTGGTCTCCACATGGGATCCGAACCCTTGGCGGGAGGGCCGCCGCGCTCTCAAGCGGTGCACTCTCCAGTGCGCCACTGGGCCGGCCCTGGGGATTTGTTTTTTAAAAAAACTATTCTTGGAGGTAGTTCATTGGCTGGGCAGAAATCCTAAATTGCAAACCCGTTCTGATTGGTTAGTCAGCTGAAGTACTTCTAGCTGAGAGAGGTTGAAGGCTGACAGATACTGACTTCAGTTGTTATCCAAGTCTGTTGAAACATCCTGTGGTTTAACTTTTAGCGGGTGTGAGTGCAATCCTCTCACAATCTTCCAATGCCACTTTAAAGCCTTAGCTGTAATTACTTTATTTTCTTTTCACAAGAAAATGTAGAAAACCATACAAGTGACTGGCCAGATGGCTCAGCTGGTTAGAGTTCCACCTTGTAACCAAGGTCATGGGTTTGGATCCCTGCACCGGCCAGCCACAAAGGGGGGGTGGGGGGAAAGAATACCATACAAAACAAATGCATGACAGTGAATCTTTATAAAATTGAACAACTTTGTAACTACCACCCAAGTCAAAAAACAAAACTTAGCCTTCCACTTCAGAAGCCCTTCCCATTTGTCCCCATCCCAATGATAAATAGTTTCTTCCACTAATTGCTTTCATAGTAATTACTGCTTTGAAAATAGTTTTATCATCTGTCTACCTAAGTGACAGAGAGGCTCTCCCAAAGAAAAATGATGTTTACTAGGGAACAAGGCATTGCAATGAAAATGCACATGCAATAGTAAACTGTGTGTATTAAGGGAGGTAAAGGAAGACAAAGATTTTTTAAAGGAAAAACACAGAGGATTACACAATCATTTTGGAATAATTATCCTTCCTTCACTGCAAATATAAATAACATAAGTGGTGCCAGACTGAGGTTGAAGGGTCAGTTGCTGGGCATATGTCCTCACAGTAGTATTTTTTGTGTGAAGTGATATCCTTTGTGCAAGGTTATGGGTTTTGTAGAGTCCTTTGTGATAGTTCTTGTTATCAGCATTTATGTGTGAGAACCCACTCTTCACAGCCTTCCCCGGCTCTATTTGTCAGTTTTTTATTTTTAGCATGAGTGACTCCCTTTTGATTCTGACAACTTTCACATACCCAATCATGCATCCCTGGATATTATAGTCTAGTCTTGTCTGTTAAAAAAAAAAAAGATGTCTTTTAAGTTTTAATCTAATCATCCTTTTCTTTTCCTTATATTTTACCTGGGTGTTTTGACCTGTAGAGTTTCTCACAGTCTGGACTTTGCTGATTGCACACATATGACATAATTCAACATGCTTCTCTGTTCTCTGATATTTCCTAAGAGAAACAATAAATTGGTTCCCTAATCACATTCTGAAAGTGATCAATTCATATCTATCTATCTATCTGTCTGTCTGTCTGTCTATCTAGTATACATATACATGTCATTATGAGCTTATAGATTTAAGCATATTTGATTAGTTTCTGTCAAAATTACTATTATAATCCATCAAAATTACCGTTATCATTATTGAAGCTCCGGTTGTCCCATCTCTGTCCAGTGAGAGCTTCTGTAAGTTGGCTCCTGAGTCTTTTTGATGTGATGCTAGCAGTCTTTGATAACTTCCTTAGTATTTGGTAGACAAGATAGTCCAGACTTATTTTCTGCCACAGACCTCGAATCAGCCATTTCTTCCAGAACCTCTGGTTTCTTTTAGTGAGAAATAGTATTTCAAGAGCACAAGTAGGGCACTAGGAATGCTCTTGCTACTAAGTTCATCATTGTTTCTAGGGCTTCTCTCTCTGTATATTTATTTATGTAAATAAACTCTATATTTCTGTAAATAAACTCCAAATGTAAATATGCTACAAATAACATGTAAATATGTATACCTTTTTGAATCATTTTATTTATTTTTATTTTATTTGTCTAACTTTTTTGTGCCTGGCTGGTATGGGGATCTGAACCTGTGACCTTGGTGTTATAATGCTGCACTTTAAACAACTGAGCTAACTGGCCAGCCTTTTAAAATTTGCTTTAAAAATAACTTGCAAGCATCATGATAT
The DNA here is from genome assembly GCF_000696425.1 of Galeopterus variegatus. Taxonomy (NCBI): domain Eukaryota; kingdom Metazoa; phylum Chordata; class Mammalia; order Dermoptera; family Cynocephalidae; genus Galeopterus; species Galeopterus variegatus. Next base: position 20,340 of record NW_007739384.1, on the reverse strand, counting down.
GCCACCCCAAATGACATTCTCAATGACATTTTACCCTTTGGCAAAAAAATTAACATTGATTTGATAATATCATCTAACATAAAGTCCATGTTCAAATCTTCACTATACCCAAAATGGCCTTTACATATATTTTAAAAATTCAAGATGGAACCCAATGTAAAATCCAAGCTGAAGTGTTTCTGCGCTGCTTTTGATTGTTATGCCCTTTTATTCCCCTATAATCTACAATAGTACCTCCTTCTTTTCATTTTTCTTTCCTGACTTTCACATTTTGAAGAGTATGAGTGATTGTCTTATAGAATGCACCACAATTCTGGATTGGCCCTCATGATTAGATTCAAATTAAATGTTTTGGCAAGAATACTATATAGAGTATATTGTATATTTTTCTTTGTAATTTATGAGGAGGAGGCACAGAATATTAATTTGTTCTGTTATTAGTGAGAAACAAAGTTTGATCCTTTGGTTAAGGTGTGTCTGCTGGATATACTCGTTGTAAATCTATCTTTTTTTCCCCTTTTTAATTAACAAAGAATCTGTAGGGTGATCATTTGAGATAATGTAACTATCTTATTCTCCGACAAAATTTCACCCAATAGTTTTAGCATCCTTTGCTAATCCTTGCCTGAATCAATTATTTTATAAGGTTGCAAAATGATTTTCTTTCTTTTTTTAATTGATTATGAATATTCATGAGATTCAAAGCTGATTGTCACCCCTTGTGCTCATGATGTGAGGGCCAGACTCATACTGGCAGCACACCCATTACCACAAATTGCATTTGTACCCCGTGTCTCCCCCCAATTATCCCCGACCTCCCTCCCCATTTCCCCTTCCCTAACACCACTTTGTATCCCTAGGCATGCTCTCTCCCTCTGCAAGTCCAACGCACCACTGGGGTCTTTCTTTCTTTCCTTCTTTCTCTCTTAGCTCCCACATATGAGTGAACACATGCAGTATTTATCCCTCTGTGCTTTGCTTATTTCCCTCAACATAAGTTTCTCCAGGCTCATCCACATTGTTGCAAAATGATTTTCTAAAAACTCGTTATTTCTGTTAATTAGCTTTCATTTTTCTGTAAAGAAGATCTTTTCCCTTTTTCTATCTCTCTCTGAGTAACACTGTGAGAATTATGGATTTTTAAATTGATATCATGCGTACAGTGGCAGCACATTCAAGCTTGCTCCTTCAAATAAATATTTTGTTCAATTTAGTTTTCTTGTCACAACGAGAAGGCATTTTTTCTTTCTTTCTTTTTTTGCAAGCTACCAACATTAGCAAATACACAGGGACAGACAGTAGAGATGATTCAAAGAGGGACAGAGTAAGACTATAAATTTAGAGGCACAGAAAGGGGGCACTAACATTCTTCTATCACCTGATATCTGTTTAAGATGGCACACACTTTTGATATTTATAGGTAACACTAAGCATTCAGGAAGAAAATGTCATGGAAACAGAAATTGACTAAAATTCCTAATGAGATGCTAATGATTAGTAGAAAATGTTTCATAAAATAAGGAATTGCTTATAAGACACATAAAGGAAAGATAAAAAAAATTCTGAATGTCTGAAGGGAGGAAAGTGCATGACTCTTTACTTCTTTTTTTAATTCATTCACTCAATACATTAATTGAACACCTACTGCATACCAGGCATTACACCAGGCACTGAAGATTCAGAGTTTACATTCTGGTGGAGTCTTTGAGGAGGGGAGAGAAGGAGGGTTCAGAGAGACATAAAATGAGCCAAATAAGTAATTAAGATATGAAATATGTCAGATGGTTCAAAGCACTATGGCAAAAAACAATGGAAGAAGAAGGGGAGTTAATGATGGAGAGAGGTTTGCAATTTTATTTTATTTTTTATTATTTTATTTTATTTTAATTAATCAATATACAATGTAGTTCATTTTCATGTCCCTTTACCAACTCCTCCTTTTTCCCCATGAGAGGGAATTTTATAAAATGTACGGAAATGCATAATGTAAGGCCACATACCATGTATCAGTTTCCAGTGACCAGCATCTTGTCACTTTTGTTGACATGAGCTAAACTTCCATGCTCCTGAACCATGTCCTTTCTTAGTGGGAGTCTGGCCAGCAAAGAGCATTGTACGTGGTTGTCTAATAAAAGAGAGAGGAGAGAGTGTGGTATGGTGGTTTGGAAGTCAGCTGGTGCCAAAGTCTGTTTCTATCCCATTAGTAGCTTTAAGGTCTCAGGAAGTGATTAAACCTGTCTGAGCCTCAGTTTAGTAATCAACTAAAAAAAAAAAAAAAAGAAAAGAAAATAATAAGAAGACCTATCTGGTAGGAGTGCTTGTGAGTGAGGTTTATAGACCACCCAGTTCATTTCACATGCTCAGAAAATGATAGCAAATATACAGCAGCCAGAGGTTGAAAAGATAAAAATCCAGTATAAACTCTTGTTTTTTACCTTCTGTGCCAGAAGAAAAGACTCACCAGGGAGGAAACCTATTCAGGGCTGCTGTTGGGTGCAAACTTAGGATAAATCTATTTTGTTTTATCCCATCCATTACTGAAAGAAGCATGCTGATTTGTGAGTGAGATTTTCTTCTGTCCACAAGAAAATGCTTGTCTCCTCTCTGGGATTTTCTTCCTTTTTTATTATGATAAAATATACATAACATATAACTTATCATTTTAACCACTTAAAAATATACAGTTCAGTGGTATTAAGTACATTAATGCTGCACAACCATCACCATCATTCATCTCCAGAAGTTTTTCATCTTCCACAACTGAAGCCCTGTACCCCTAAACAATAACTCCTGATTCCCACCTCCATCTAGCACCTGGCAACCACCGTTCTACTTTCTGTCTCTGCACACTGACTACTCTAGGCACTTTACATAAGAGGAATTATACAGCATTTGTCTTTCTGTGTCTGGCCTATTTCACTTAACTTCAAGGTCCATACATATTGTAGCATGTGTCAGAATTTCTTTCCTTTATTATGGTTGTAAAAAACACAAAATATAAATTTTACCATCTTAACCACTTTTAAGTGTACACAGTTCAAGCAGGGTTAAGTGTATTTGCATTGTTGTGAAGCAGATCTTCAGAACTTTTTCAAACTGAAATTCTATATATACTAAATGACTCCTATTATTCCCCTCCCCCAAGCCCCTAGTAACCACCATTCTACTTTCTGTTCTATGAACTTGACTACTCTGTATACTTCATGTAAGTGGAATCATACAGTCTTTGTCTTTTTGTGACTGATTTATTTCACTTAGCATAATGTCCTGGAGTGTCATCTATGTTGTTGCATGTGATACAATTTCCTTCTTTTTTAAGGCTAAATAATATTACATTGTGTGTGTGTGTGTATACACCATATTTTGTTTATCCATTCATACATCAATGGACATTTGAGTTATTTCCACCTTTTAGCTTCTGTGAATAATGTTGCTATAAACATGGGATACAACTATCTGTTTCTGGTTTCTTTCTTGATGAGTACTTGTCGTTCCTTCTTTGTTTGTTCATTCACTCATTCATTCATTCATCATATACATATTACATGCCTACTATGCACCAGGTACAGTTCTAGACTTTGAGATATCTCAATGAACCAATCAGGCAAAAGCCCCTGCCTTCATAAAAACTTATGCTTCAATGAGGGAAGACATACCATAAAAAAGAAACATAATAAATAAATAAATCTTGTGTTACGTGGATTATGATATGTGTCTTGGGGGAAAAAACAAGGCAGAGTTAGGGAGACAGAATGAGATGGATGGTTTGCAATTTTAAATGGGATGCTCAGGATAGGCTTCACTGAGAAATGATATTTGAGCAGAAACTCAATGGAGAGTAGGGAGGAAGGTCCAGAAAGTAAGTCCTGTTCAGCCATTCAGGAGAAATGGTAAGAGCATCGATTTAAGTCCTTTCTTAACCAAATTAGAAATCTGAAAAGAACTGAATTTCTAGGGTAATGTTAGTGATGATCTTCTCTCTGGTGGATATCATTTAGTACAATTTGTAAACAGAGTGCAGCTTGTGGCAGAGACAATGCTCTATGTTCATCAAACTCTTTCATTCTCTTCCTGCTTCATAGGAAGACTGCTTTCGCCAGCCCCCTATGTCGAGGTGAAACCATGTGACTAGTATGGGTAAAAGAATGCAGATAGAAGCCACGTGGGCCACCAGACCTCCCAACCTTCACATTCCATCATCCTCACTCTCTCTTTCTCTCTCTATACTTTGGCTGGATGGAAGTAGAGGATCCAGTGGGGGACTCCAAGGCTCTAGGGGACAGAGAAGTGACAAGATGGGAATAAGCCTGGGCCTCTGAATTACTCTATGGAGGAGAGTCCCCTGCTGAGGATTGGATTATGATATGAGCAAGAATTTAACCTTTTGTATGGGTATAAGCTAGTGAGATTTGGGGCTGTTTGTTATCGCAGTTATTCTATTCTAACACTTATCCTATCCTAACACATAGTTGAAGCCAGCTAGATGCTATTTCTTTTCAAGTTTCAGGTAAGGCAAATATCCCTAGATTGAGCCCTAGGCAGACAGCTCCCTGGAAAGGTGCTGTTGCTGCTTTTCTTGAACAACTTTCTGCTGCTACTACCTGAAGTTTGCCAGGTCTGAGAGAACAAGGCCTTCTCTATTGTGAAAAAACCCCTATTCACAGCCTTTTGACACTGTGAATGTCCTACCCCTCTGCACAGAACTTCCCATGCACAATACCACAAAGCCTCCTCTACTACAATGAGCAGGGCCTTCTGGGTATAAACTTTCCCCAAATAATGTTAAATACATATACTCCTAGCTTCTCTACTCTGTTCATGTAACTCAGAATTAAAGTATTGATTAGTCTCTTCTAGCCACTCCCTATTTGGCCTCAACCCACAGTTATTGTCCTTTCTTTCTAGTTTACTCTAAAAAGCCTGAGCTATGTCTTCCAGTTTTCTTGGTCTCTAGGAAAGCAGAGCACTTTTCTTGATGGTTATCAGCTTTAGGTCATTGGCATTCCTCAAGTTCTGCCTAAAGAAATTCTTTTAATGATTTTTATATCTATTCTTGATTTTATGGTTTTGTGGAATGAGTTAATTGTCCAAGATTCTAAAATATCTATTAGTTTCCCTGAGTTCTCTCTAGCTCACTAACCTCTTGTAGCATATGGTTGGAGTGGTTGAAGCATACTCTTGGCCTGGGATTATTCCAGTGAATAATCCCGTGCATGTGGCCAACATCCTTGCTCAAGTGTACACCATGTCGTTTCTCTGCTTTTCTATCTTAGTGCCTTCTCAGAAGCTCTGGAAGGTTGCTCAATCTATGCACCAGACCAGTGTGGGGAAACAATGCCCTGGGGACAAGCTACAACCAATGCGGGGAGAAAGTGAATAGGTAGATACCCAACCCTCCTGTGCTTCCCTGTCCTCGGTCGAACCATTATTTAGGTGCTTTCCCCATAGTTCTTCTTCAGTCCCACAGGATTTAGCCCCAATTGCCCTCTACAGTTACCAGCTCAAAATTTACTTTTTATTGGCTTTTCTCCCTTTCCTGTCTCACTCTCCCTTATCCTTTAGTGCTGCTTCCTGGGGTCAACTTCTAAATAAGCTACTGCACCAAGTCCTTGTTTCAGACTCTGCTACAAGAGAACCCAAACTAAGACAGCTGGAAATGGAAGTGACTGTAGAAATAGCAGACTATCAGGATGGGACACTTACATGGGTCAGGTGACAGAGACCCCACTGCCAGTAGTATGTGGGGTGATTAGAACCTCTGGTGAGCTGCGTTATTATAATCACTAAGAATCTCACTAGTGGAGGATTGGATTGAGGATTAGTTAGAAGGGGAAAGCACTGACTTTTCAGTAGATCTTATACTTATGGGGGTAAGAGTGAGGATTATGGAGTTGGTTGACTTTTGTTATGTGCTCTAGGAACCTTGAAGAAAGAGACTCCTAAATGGTCTAACTACCAATTCAGGACATGCTATGAACACCAGAAAGTGTACATGGTAGCTATTAAAAAGATGCTCATCTCTGACTGATGAGAGGCAGATGTGCTATCAAAGAGACTGACTTCTCATTCTTGACAGGTCCCTTTGGTAAAGTCAGAAACCTATGCAGAAGCAGTAGGATGCTGAGATATGAGACAGTATATGTGGTGGGTGAGCCTGAGAATTTTTTTTTTAAAGAGAATATAATTCTATTTGCATTATTTTTTACGTTCTAGGATGTTGTTGCAGAGCAGTTGGGAGGGAGGGAGGAGAGGGGAAAGGGGAAGGAAATGGATGGAAGAAGGAGGAAGGAGGAGGGATGTGATTGAGTCCTGTGGCACCCCCCTCCTTCCTATAGGGGAGACCGGGGGGCTTCCAGTGGTGGCTTGGTCATTGCCGGGCTGGGTGCAGATGTCAGAGCGGTGTGGCAAAAGCCCTCACCCCCAACCATCCCAGCTTGGGAACCTGGGGCCCTTCTTGCTGCATCTTGGTGGTCATTGCTGGGCTGGTTGCATGTGCCGGGGGCACGGCTGAGGCCTGAGGCCCCCCTACCGCCCCAGCTTGGGAAAGCCTGGGGTGCTTCCTGTGGTGGCTTGGTGGTTGCTGCTGGGTTGGCTGCATGTGTTAGGGGGGCATGGCCGAGACCCTTGGCCCCTCGCCACCCCAGGTTGGGAGAGCCTGGGACACTTCCCGAAGCAGCTTGGCGGTCATAGCTGGGCTGGCTGCACATGTCAAAGGGGCGTGGCTGAGGCCCTCATCCCTCACCCTCAGGATTGCTTGCAGGTGTCAAGGGGTGCATTGCTGAAGATCCCAGCCCTCCCCCTTTTTTGGCTTGGCAGCCCAGGGGACTTCCAGTCCTTCTAGGTGTTATAGGTGTTCTTTGGTGAAATGAGACCTTTACTAGTTAATATGAAACTTTGCCTCTGGTTGTGGGTACTTTGTTTTTTCTTTCAGTTCTGTGTTGGATTATTTGCTGTTCCCACCATTTGAACTCTGCAATGAAGGGCCAGCCCATGGTTCACTTGGGAGAGCATGGTGCTGATAACACCAAGGCCATGGGTTTGAATCCCTATATAGGGATGGCTGGTTAGCTCACTTGGAAGAGTGTGGTGCTGATGACACCAAGTCAAGAGTTAAGATCCCCTTACCAGTCATCTTTAAAAAACAAAAACAAAAACAGAAAAACCTCATGCTGAAACTAATTTGTTGTCCTTTGCTTACTTCTAAAATGGGGGAACTTCCTGTGGGCACCAGTATTTGAGCTGTGTGGTTGAGCTGAATTTCTGTTTTGCTGCTGATTCCCTGGGGAAGGCTTTTTGTGCAGCTCAGGTTTTAATGGTTGACTTTATAGGTACTTCTGGCTCTTGAGAGATCTGGTGCACCTGGGTTGTGTAGAAACTTTGGTCTGGGCCTGAGTCTTTTCATAAAACTACACCCCATGCAATTCTATATTCTTGACTGGTCTCCACTGAGTGGTCCTACACTGATTGGGGGGCAGATCAGCTGTCCTTGTTGTGCCCCAGTGTTCTTCCAGTGAGCCCATCTCCTCCACCGCCCATGCTGCAATCACTTCCCATAGGACGGGCCATGTGCTGGTCTCTTGCAATGACTCACCATCTTCTGAGTGGCTCCTTTTTTCAGTTGTTGTGGCTCATTGCTCCTATATGGGTCCATGGGAACCTTATTAGGGGTCTTGCTTGCCTGGGGGCCACCAAGGCTCTCCTCTCCCCTGCTGCCTCCCAGCAACTTCATCCAAAGGGCACAGCTGCAGCTTTTGCTGGCTCCTGCTCTGTGTGCTCAGCAGCTCCAGCCTGGAAGCAGCCGGGGCTCAAAACAGTCAGAACAGTTCTTTCTTTCTCTCATAGTGTCTTCTCCCACCTTCATGAACTTTGTAAGTCTCTCCTCCTCTTCCCCTGAGCTCTAGTGGACCCAGCTTGGCTGTCATTATTTTTTTATAGTTGTAAAGCAGATAATTTGTGGGAGAGAGTGACTCTGGGGATTGTCTATTCCACCATCTTGACTGGAAGTCCCCAGCCTGAGATTTTTGAAGCCCCACATTCCTTGGGTTGGAAGAAGGATTCCCCTCCACCTTGCTAGAGAAGAGTAGCCCCTCTTTGCCAACGGCTGACACAAAGACCTCACGTGAAAGATAATGCTTGTCTTTTTCCAGATCCACTCCCTCCTCCCATCATTTCCGTTGGATTGATGATTAGAATCAGCTCTAAGCATAACCCAAGCAGTTTCTGCTGCAGGAGCAGACAGCTTTCTTCTGGAAGAACTGCAGAATCTTACTAATACGTACTGGCAGGAGCCTGAGAACATGCATGGGAGAGGATCTTGATGGTGTTGGGCAGAGGGAGGGGGCATATAAAGTTGTAGAGGGGAGCATATATTGACCTGGCAGCACCCTCCCATGACTCAGAATTGAGATTCCTGACAAGGACACTTAATAGGTTGCTGGCCAGGTTCTTTGATGCTTGGACATGATAACTTATAATAATTGAAGCAGAAATGCTACAAGTGCCCTGGCAAAGTATGGAAAGACGAGTCATAAGGGCAAATTAAAATTGGTTTACTACATGACACCAGAGAACCTAACAGATACCTATGTTTCCCAGGAAAGTCCAGAAGACAGCCCTTGACTAAAACAATAAGGAATGCACCAGAGAAGGAGGCACAGGCATCACTGAGAAGACAAAGGTGGTTGTCCTCAGTAGGCCTAAGACCATGTCCTCTTAGCCCATCTGATTCCAGCACAGCTGTCAGGATGGTACACTGGAACTAGTCAGAGGACAGTCCCTGTAAATGGCCAATGTCTTGCCTCGCATACACCAGGGCATCTTTCTGCTTTCTGCCTTAGGACTGTCTCGAAAGTCTTCTCATGCACATAGATGAGATCTGGGAGTGTGGGGAGATTAATGCCTTAGGTGACTGTGATGGGTAATTTTATGTGTCAACTTCATTGGGCTAAGGGATGCCTAGATAGGAAGTAAAACATTATCTCTAGGTGTGTCTGTGGGGGGTATTTCCAGGAGAGATTAGTATTTGGATCAATAGATGGGTAAGAAAATACTCCGTTAGAAACAGATATTTGTATACCCATTTTTATAGCAGCATTATTCACAGAACCAAAAGGTGGATGTGAGAGGGCATCATCCAACCCATTGGGGGACCAGATAGAACCAAAAGACAGAGGAAGGGTAAACTCTCCCTGTCTGTCTTTGAGCTGGGGCATCCATCTTCTCCTGCCCTTGGACATCAGAGCTCCTGTTTCTCAGGCCTTCAGACTCACATTATATTACACTGCCAGCTTTCCTGGTTCTCCAGCTTGCAGATGGCAGATTGTGGGACTTCTCAGCCTCCATAATTGTGTGAGCCAATTCCCATAATAAATATCCACATACGTGTGTGTGTGTGTGTGTGTGTGTGTATTTAATTTCCTATTGGTTCTGTTTCTCTGGAGAAACCTAACTGATACAGGGACAAACTTCACTGAATGAGGAACAGAAGTTATTGAATAAATTTTCCAGCCTCTCTGTCCTTCAGTGGAGCATCCTGAGGCACACTCTCCATAGTTACTTTAAGGGTGTTGGGACTGAGTCCCTGATGTCCACAGCAGTAAAAAGTCACCCTGTATTGGTCTTTCTCCTGCTCTATCTTACTCTCTCCCTTACTCCTATTCCCTGGCATCCCCTCCCAATTTAACTACCACACCCCAGACGTTGTCTAGGTTTTGCTTTCAGGTAAGCCCAATCTAAGGCTCTTCTGTGCTAGAATTTTAAGTTGCTAAAATGTGTGTCTGAATAACATGGTATGCTGGGTACCGATTAATCTATAAAAATATCCTTATTCAGAAAACATATCATAGCCCAGCGTAAACTGATTAATATTATCTTTCTCAAAACTCTACAACTCACACTTTCTACCCCAAATCCATTTAGTGGAGAGGCAGTATTTTTTCTACATTTCCACAAAGTCCTCATGTAGTCTTTGATGGCAAAGCCAGGTAAAGCTCACAGTATGTGTGAGCAAAGAGCCAGTATTACTGCACTTCATAAAGAGTGGTTGTTATTAAAAGCAATAAGGGGACCTAATTAGAGGTCTATTGCAACTGGCAGTAATTGCATTTTCTCATGTAAGTGTTTTAGGACATCCGAGTGCTTAGCCTTAATTCTCCATACTAACTCTCATTAGATGTTTGCACTGTCATTTGTGGAGACCTGCCTTTCCTAACTTATTGTTATTCTTGCTTATTCTGTAGCTGACTTATTTTCATTCTGTAAAACATTAGATGGCTCTGTTTCTACCTTTATCAGGAAGAAATCTTCACAAATTTAGATTCCAGATGTAGTAATGTTCTGTCTCCGGTAGAACCCGAGCCTTGCCGCTTCCTTTTTTGAAAAGCTTCCAGAATTCCAGCATGGTATTGCACCAGTTCCAGCTTCTCCAAGTTTGTAATTCTGCAGAGCCCTCCTTTCCCAACCTCCCACGAGACTCAGCCCTTGGCAGACACTGAGGTTGAGACTGGGTTATTCAACTGCCTCTTTGTCCTTTATCCCTCTCTTCAGTGTTGTGGTTCTTCAGTTGGAAGTTCAACATGAAAAATAATGTCTTTGTAATTCAGTTCCTGACACAAGGACATGCATGGGGAAATTCTCAATCTAGTCCTTTTAATGGAAATTGAGCCAGATTTAAATGCAGGGAACACAAAAGAAAAATTTTAAATGTGAGGTTTTAATACCCAACAAGTGAACAATATTTTGCTTTGGGTTAATATTAGAAGGCTCAGTGAGCAGGTTAACTTGGCTATAATATACTTCATAACACTTAGGAGCCAAAAGTAATTTAAAAACTCACAGACAATAAGTTATATGAGATGGAGAGTCACAGAACCAATGACATTCCAATATAATGTTGAGTGTTCTTTAGGGCATAAAATAGTGTAATATCCTAGATTCATTACCAGTGCTATTCCTTGTGTCTATACGGCCCTAAAGGGTATAAGAAAAATGATGGCATTGGATAGGAGATAATCCACTAAGCAAATCAAAGAATATTAAACATGGATGAGACAATGGCGGTTATCTAATTCAACCCCCTGATTTTGCACTTATGGACACTGTCATAAAGAGACTTGCCCTAGGTACCTGTCTAGTTAGTGGAACCATGAGTCTTCTGTTTCTTAGGCCAGTGTCCTGCTAACATATTATGTGGACCTGGGGAGTGAGCCTGTTGATTCTTCTCAAGCTGCAAACTTATTGGGAAGCCAGGAAGGACTTCTAAGCACCTACGTAGACAAAAAAAGTTCCAAAATGCAGAGAGAAGTTTTATGAACAAGGACATGCATTATGGGTTGTTTATAATAGCCAGAGAATTAGGAATTATCTAAATGCAGACTATAAAGAAATAGGAAAGTAATGGGATAATTGCACAGTAGAATAGTTTACAACCATTAAAAGTATACTACAAAAAAAATTTAATACCATAGGGAAAAGCAGGATACTGCATTTGTATGTGTAATATTACCTCAACCATGTAAACATATATATATATATATATGCTTATATATGTATAGATTAACATGAATATAGGAAAAACAGCTAAAAGCATACTACTAAACTGATAAATGTGATTATTATGTATCTTTTGGATGCTGAAACTAGGTGGAGATTTTTATTTTTATTGTTTAAATGACATTCACATAGTTATCATAATGAGTTTCTAACAAGAAAATAAGCAGGTAAGATAATCTAATATGTACTAGTAAGAATAATCACAGATTATAAATTTTTACATAAAAGTCAGTTATCAATGCCTCTGCATCAACTTTGAATAGGAGTAGATGCATAATCAGGACAAGCCAAATTTTAATCACAGCAATGTGCTACCTTGGATTTTTGATATGCCAAGTACAAAGGATATAACATGAGAAAACATCAACTGGTTTTATTTAATTCATGACCCTAACAGGTAAGTTATTAAACTTTAATATTTTCTTTCTTTTTTTGGACGTTAGGTCCAGCATTATTTTTCCCATTACTTAAAATTCACTTGTAAACTAGAGGTTATCTTGATTTTGTTTTGTGTGATGGTACAAGAATCATGGTCATATTGTCAGTTTGAGTCTTCTGAGAAGCAGGTGCCAACATTAGACGAGATTTATCCAGGTAATGCTGGTGAAGGATAAAGGGGGAAAGAGCAAGATTAAGTAGAAAGAACCTTCAGATTGAAGTAGAGGTCTGACCCAAGTGGAAGCCAGGCCACTGGGCAGCCCTTGAGCCAAAGTACCCATTGAAGGACAGTCTTAGTCCATTTGTGCTGCTATAACAGAACCTGAGACTGGGTAATTTATAAAGAACAGAAATTTATTTCTTCACAGTTCTGGAGGCTAGAAAGTCCAACAAGGCACCAGCATCTGGTGTCTGGTGAGGGCCTTCTTGCTGTGTGATCACATGGTAGAAGAAGGAAGAGAGAGCCCACTCCTGCAAGCCCTCCCCCCTTTTATTTTTTTTTGGTGGCTGGCCGGTATGGGGTTCCGAACCCTGGACCGTGGTGTTATAACACCACACTCTAACCAACTGAGCTAACCAGCCAGCCCCTGCAATCTCTTTTTATAGGGCCCCAGTGTATTCATGAAGGAGGAGCCTTCATGACCTAATCAACTCCCAGAAGCCCCACCTTCCAATACCATAACCTTGGTGATTGGGTTTGAACATGAGTTTTGGAGGAGATACCACATTCTAACCATAGCAAGGACTCTTGTGTCTCACAGGAATGGACCACATTTGTGTCTTCATTGTGTTCAGTCATTGGCTGGGAGCAGCCATGGAAATTATGGTCTTGGTACAAATGGTGATGGTGCATTCAGAGGGTCAGCTATTACGGCCAGAGTCAATTATGCTCATCACATTAGGATATCTGAGTGGCACAAGTTCAGGGTCACCACAGTCATAAGATGCACATTACAAGAAGATGGACAGATGGATGATTCCTAAGTTTTTGAAACACAGAATGAGTGACACTGACATTTTCTTGAAGTTCATTGTTATATGCAGCTGTGCTAAGAAGCAATGACTAAACCAACCTGGAGTGAAGCATATTTGAATTTGTTGGCTGACAATGCATGTCGTTTTTGAATTGCCTCACAGATATAGAAATAGTTATTGTGCTTATACTTAACTTTCTAGACAAACTTTGGCTGGGGACAGGCAACACATCTATTCTGATGTACTTCAGTTTTGTTTTTGCTAATTCTCTATTTCAGGTAAATATAATGAAGATAATAGTATATTATAAATGAGACACCAATTCAGAACATTTCACAGTATTTCCTTTGGAAGTATTGGCTCAACAGACTATAATTACTGGAAAGCAAAAATGTAAAGCTGTCACACAAACTGAAGTGTTTCTACTATTTCTCTGAGGCATTTAATCAATTCAGCTGAAGCAATTAATAAAACCAGTTGTTTATTGTTCTGCATTCCAAATTGCCTAATGACTAACTGGGTTTCTTCATATTTAATTGACTAGATGTTGAATTACTGTGATAACATGAACCAGCATGCCCAAATAGCTCATAAGATGGCAGGACTGCAGGAAATTCACTAGAGCTAATATCAATGAGTAAAACTCCATCTTCTCTCAATTATTTTACACTAGAAACAAAAACACTACTGAACTGTAAAATGGTCAAAACAACTAGGAAGATTGGATAGTATAATACATGCTTATTGATTTTTAAAATTAACTTGCTATAGCGAAGGGGTGACTGTATTTTTGATCCTTATCCCTGAGATCTTCTTTGTTAGCATGCCTTTGCGTTTCCAGGCAGGACAGACCCTGTATGACCTACTCCTGGTAGGAGTTCAGTGACTACTTCTTGATTTGATTTGTGTTACTCTAGAAAGGCAAAGGAGGAACCAGACCATTTCAGACTGTGATTTATTCTTGAAGTGTGGTTCCTGGACCTAGCAGCATCAGCATACCCAAGAACTTGTTAGAATGCAAATCCTCAGGCCACCCCAGACTTTTGCAGGTTGGGGCCAACAGTTTGTGTTCTAACAAGCTACCTCAAGTGATTCTGCTGCATGCTAGGAGCAAGTCTGGCTAACACAATTTCCCACAGTATATTCTTCAGAAAGGTATTGTGTGGCATATTAACAAGTGCTATGTGATGAAGGAGCCCCTTGTTTAAGCAAGTTTGGGAAATTTTGCACTAAAAGAAAGTTAAGTAGAGCCAATGAACCACTCCTCTCCACAGAGGTTCCCTACAGGTCATTTCTCCTCACCTGTCACCATATACAGGCAACTGCTTAATGTCCCACAAATAGCACATCCCATGTTCTTTCTCCCAAGTACCTAGTTCTCCACGCCTCTCAGCCATTCAGAGAAAGAGTTCTTCTCTCAGTCCAAAGTCTACTTTTCTTTTTTCCACTCCAGAATGACTAACAGGGGGAAAACACAGTGTGGTTTGATGCCTCATCCCTCCAGTGCAAGGCAATCACAGTAATTAATGCACAAGGTGTTAGCCAAAGTCCAAGTTATTCAGTCTTAAATGATTATTCCTCTGGGGCAACATTCAATTCAGTCCAAATGCATATTTGGAAAGAGGACATTTTCTTCAAGGCCACCATCTTACTAAAGAAATATTCAATTTCTATTTCTAAATGGAATAAAAACATCTCAGTCTGAAGCACCTAATGTGTATTATTTCAGTGGTTCAGGGCTTTCCTAAAATTAATGAGGAGTTACTTGTTTTACATCTATCTGAAACATGAAACCTAACAAGGACTTGCCCACAGAATAGATTCCAGTTTCCACTTTAGCATGAAAAAATTCATTATGGACCCCCAGGTGGCAGTTTTTTGGTTTTGGCAACTTAAAATTTAAATTCTACTTCTGGGGCTGGTCGGTTAGCTCAGCTGGTTAGAGTATGGTGTTGATCATACTGAGGTCAAGGATTTGGATCCCATACTGGCCAGCCACCCAAAAACAAAGAAAGAAAGAAACTGCAGACAGCTTAATATACTGGTTTGCCACTGATATAGGAGCTACTAAGACCTAAATGAGAGAGTCCAAATTACTTTTTCACTTAAGAAAATATTCAACATACTCCAATGCTGTAAAATTTTAGTTTATGTTTCATTGTTGGTTCAATGTCATATACCAACGAACAGGAGGACAGGCACACAGAAAAAGGGATAATTCTAGCCTCTACAGAAACACCATTGCATTTCTTGTTTTCCTTTGCTTGGGCCAAGATATATCCCCAAACAATGAACTAAAGATCTCTAACTGATATGTAGAGAAGGAGCTTTTCAAAGGCCAGACCCTAATGAAGGCTGATAAAATCTGGGTGAAATAGACTTGGAGAATAACTCAAGCATGACTTCAGATTTAAAAATCCTCTTAAAGGAACACACCAAATTATGCCAAGTTGCTTTTGCCCAGTAGCAATGAGAACAATTCTGTTCTGAAAGAAAAAGGGCATTAACTTAAGAGTTGTTGGCATGGCAAACAATAGATGACGTCTCATCCCTTTATATCCTATAATAAGTGTGTGTCATCCCAGCCTTTCCTCTAATTCCTCTGTCTCAAATTCATGCATTGTTAATAACTTATTAAAATGCATTGAATCAGGGCATCACAGACAACAAAAATAGAGGCAGTTTTTGGTGGCAAGCCAAATAATTCTGGCTTTTCTTCCCAATGTGCGTGTAAACAAAATGTCAGGCATACATACATATGAATGGAAAATTATTCATAAAGGTGTATGATGACTGAGATTCTGAGAACAGTTATCACCACAGGGAATTAATTCATTGACACGTGTTTTCTGTGGAGAACTGTTCCTTCACTTAGTGTCATGTCACATTAGCAAACATTTCATTTCATGTTGTCCACAACTAAATGGAAAACTCTTATGTAAATTAACATAATTAAACTCCAGGTCTTTCAAAGCAAAAGCATTAAGTCTTTCCCATGTTATGCTTCTTCTTTCTCCATGAAAAAAGGAGGGGAAGATGTAGGATAATTGCTCTGAAAGTTTGAATATCAGATCTTAGCAAATGATCATCAATAATGCAGTCACATTTATTAAATCAGGAGTGTGGAGTAACAAAAACTCATCTGGGAGTTAGAAGAACCTGAACTTAGGGAGATGAGACAGTACAAACGTTCACTGTATTTCAAATGTGCTGATATATGCTAATGGTTTTGTTTTGGTTTGATGAGTGGTTACAGTTTATAATTAACCCTTATAGCAAATCAGACAATCAGTTTTAGTTGTAGCAGAGACTGCTAGATGTCCTTGAGTATCTGTCCTCCACATCTACAGTCATAGGATTCATAGCTGGGTACATGACTCCAAGTTCGTCCACGTATCCTGGTCTCCCTTCTAAGCCAGGCATTGCCTATGACTAATTTCCAACTGCAAGAACATATGCAAAAATGGTGTGTGCCTCTTCCAGGCTGTGCCCCTAAAGAGAAGGCGCATGCTTTCCATTTCCCCTTCCTCCTTTACACTGACTGAAATGTGGATGAAGATGTAAATACAGGTGAGGGTAATACCCTAGTGACCATGACCAATAGCAGAGGATCCTGGGTCTCAGGACCGTGGTGTTGCTATGGCAACCCTGACTGCTCACATATAATTAAAAAAAAACCAAATTATGTTTATAAAGTCATAGTATTTAGATTATCTCTTATAGAAGCTGAATGTATATTCTAATAAATTTAAGATATGTTCTTTAAAATGATGGATATATGACCTAGTTCTCTACAGCAACAGTTGGCAAATTGTGGCCATAGGTCAAATCTGGCCCACTGTTTATTTTTGTAAAAGTAATAAAAAATATATAAAAATAATAATAAAAAATAAGTTTTATTGAAGCACAGGCATGTTCATTCATTTATGTATTGTCTCTGGCTGTTTTCCCACTATAATGTCAGAGTTGAGGAGTTGCAACAGAGACTCTATGGCCCACTGAGCCTAAAATATTTATTCTCTGGCCCATTAACAGAAAAAGTATCCCTGCTATAGAGGGAAAGAAAAAGAAAAACTGTTTTTTCCAGTAAATGTTGGGAAAGAGGTAGAAATAATGGCAAGTAAGAAATAATGAAAAACAGAGAATTTAAAATAGAAAGTCAAGAATATGACTAAATATATTGGTGGTTAAAATAAATGTAAGTGGGCTAAATTCTTCCACTGAATATGTTAACATTCATCAGGTAAGAAAATGAGGCAAGAGTGGAGTTGTTAGGAAATCTGGGGCATTTGGATAAAGAATAAGAGAACTTCAGGGGAGCAGCAACAGAAGGGATTTGGGTGGGTAGATTTTTCCCAGAAAAGGAAGAATTTTACTTTCAAGAAATTCTGTGTGCAAAATTCCAGGTAGCTCTTAGTAAGCTGACTAAGAGAATTAGTAATCCTTTCAGCCGAAAAGCAAGAGACAGAGAAAGCCAAACTTGCTTCTTGAGTGATCCAAAGGGCCCTTGGTATTCCTAGGGCAGGTGGCTATGGGAGAGGCAGAAGTGATGTAAAGGCCAATTCTATTAAAGAATACATGCTAAGCTCAATTGAATGAGATCAAGTGCTTGGAAATCATCTAAATAGTATATAGTGTCTACCCTATCATTCCCTTACACTTACTCAAAAAACTGTATGCTTCAGTATCTTTTGGAGTTCGTGCCAATGGAAAAATACAGAGAGAGGGCCATGATTCCAGTGGTGGGTAAAGGAGTAACAGTAAAAGCAGAAACAGTGAAGATGCCTTCAGTCTTTGGCCTACTCTGTTTGTGTGCTGCCTGTAGGAGCCTGCTATCATTGTTGTCACTTACTCCAGTCGTGGTCATGCCTTCTTTCAGGGGGCACTTGGCTGGATGTACTCTTATTGCCAGCACCTGTTATGATGTCGTGCACCCCAGCCTCAACGGCTAGGCTAGAAAAGACTACACAAAATCCTCAGTTACCTACAGAGCCAAATAAGGGAATGCTAATATGAAATGAGTAGCTGCTGGGGGAGCCATGGTGAGAGAGATGGAGATGCAGATATGATGCTTTCACTCCCTTCTCACTTCTGTTTGAATTATGAGTTTTCCTTTGCACCTCCAAAATTACTGTTGAGTAACAATCTTTAAATCCAGGGCCAGGGTGAAGTTTTCTATGATGTTACAGGCTATACTTTACAATTATACTTTATAATTGTTGAATAATTGGTCTCATGATCAGTTCATTGAATTAATAAATATGTCTGAAGTGTCAACTGTATGTAAGGTATTGAGGATTCCAGGATGGATAAAATGTATCTTCTGCCTTTGATGAATTTACATCTAATGAAGAGAAAAAATTCAAGGATAAACTCTTCTTTCTCCTCTCACCACTTTCCCCTAATGCAGAAATTATAGACAAATATGCACAACCATGTGCCAGCTATTGATCATTGAATTTAATTCTACAGCTATTACAGTACTTATTCAGGAGTGGACTCTAGAAATCTTGGGTCCATTTATGCTCCTAGAACCAGCTGTCTTTGAAAGCAACTGGACAGAAAATAAGGGTCTCATGCTGTTTGTTATAAGCTAATTCTGTTTTGCTGATATCCTAGCATTAACAAAGTTTAGGGGTAAAGGGGAAATTTAGTCTGAGTTTTATAAAAAATCAATTTCGTATCCCTTAAAATCAGTACTTAATTTGTGCTAGTTTTTTGAAACAAATTCTAAAATTTTCTGGCACCCAGCACATACTGCCTGAGTAATATACTAATAAAAAACTGTAACGTTGCACCATGGAAGTGACTTGAGCATACGTTTAAGACATTTTAGGTCATTTTAGTTTGTTTCTGAGCTACTAATGGCTTTCTGAAAACAAAACAAAAAAACCACTCTACTTTTGAACTTCCAGTGAAAGGAAGGAATGTTAATCAAGAAGTTTGGGAACACATTTTGCTATCTTACAGATGCAATTTTGAGACTACAGTTTTCATTTACCATTTTCAGAGACATTTTACCCACAACAAATATGTCTTATGCATAACACAACCAAATGAAAGTCATTTGAGTTATTGTTGCTTCTTTTCTGGCAACTGACAAATTTTGTCATCAAAGAGATGCAAGTTCTAGAGATGGCCTTAGGCAAAATTACCAAGTAGATGTAGTTTGTCTTTGGCTCCTCTCACTTCCTCTTTTCAGTCCTCCTCCTTTTCTTTTTGCAGTTACCCTTCTCTCTTCTTTAACTTGATCAGTTCCCCATGCCCAGTCCCCAGTTTCATCCCACCACCTTTCATCTGGAATGCCCAGATAGCTGGTAAAACATTATTTCTGGGTGTGTCTGTGAGAGAGTTTCTGGAAAAGGTTAACACTTACATCAGACTAAGTAAAGAAGATCACCCTCACCAAGGTGGGTGGGCATCACTCAATCCCTTGAGGGCCCCAAAAGAACAAAAATGCAGAATGCAAATTTACTCTCTCTTCTTGTACTGGAATATTCATCATCTCTTGCCCACCGATGTCAGAGGTTCTAGGGCTTTCAGACTCCAGTACTTGCACCGGTAACCCACCCTAGTTCTTAGCCCTTCAGACTTGGAGTGAATTATATCAGCAGCTTTCCTAGTTCTCCGGCTTACAGACAACCATGTGACATCTTTTCCTCAGTAATCATGTGAGCCAATCTTTCTCTGGAGAAGCCTAATACAGACCCCACAGGTTGGTATTCATTGCCACTTGTTCCTATCAAAATCTAGCTTTTTATATCACATTCCCTTAAAGCCCCTTCCCCTCCAAACATTCCTGGAGCTAATCTACTTAAGTAGATTGAGTTAATGTATTTATGACTGTTAAATGTTTTAATGAATTACATGTGGGGCTTCACTGTGTTTTATTTTGAGGTTATAACTTCAGACTTATCAAAGGTTAATGTAATAAATGGTCATGTGAAGAATGATTTTTGTCTTCCTAAATAATTGTTGAAAACAAATTCATTCTTTTGTTTCCTACATGCAAGGGTCCCTTTGAATTAAGTGTAAGAAAAATGTCTCTTTCCTGATGCGTTAGTCTGTTTTCATGTTGCTAAAACAGAATATCTGACACTGGGTAAATCTTAAAGAAAAGAGCTTTATTTGTCCCACAATTCTGGGGCAGCTGCATCTGGCAAGGGCCTCAGGCTGCTTCTGCCCATGGTAGAAAGTGGCTGGGAAGCTGGCAGATGCAAGGAGATCATATGGTGAGAGAGGGAGCAAGAGAGAGAGAAAGAAAGGTGCCGGGCTCTTTTTAACAACCCTCTCTTGCAGGAACAAATTCATTCCTGTGAGAACTCACTCAACCTACCCACCCAAGTAGGGCATTAATCTATTCATGAGGAATCCACC
>NW_007739383.1:31611-36816 GCF_000696425.1 Galeopterus variegatus | reverse complement strand
CAGTTTTCTTACCTGTACGTTGGAAATAATAACAAGAGGTTATAGATACATTATATGTAATATAATACATATGATATACATATAATATAAATATATGGTATATGTAATTACCATTATTGACACTATCATTATCATATTACTATCCTTGATACCAGATTCAGGTTTCAGTGAGTATGTCTATGAACATTCTAGTGCAGTATAGTGTCAGAGCACTGCCTGAGAGTCAGCAGTCAGAAGAAGCAAGTTCTCATCTCAGCTCTGCCCACTGTGCATGACTTTGGATTAGTCAACCTCTCTGGGCTTCAGTTCCTTCATTTGCAAAATGTGTGTGAAAGCGGGGAGAAGGCTGAGCCTCTGAAACTCTAAAGATCTGCAATTCCACAATGCTGTGTGACAAGTCCCAGTGACAGGCTGTACTCTACCTTCTGTAACGCCTCTCTCTAAACCCATGCACTGTCCCTCAGCAATGGGCTAAGTACCCACTGGCAAAGCTATCTCAGTGATATATTAGTGGGTGCAGAGATAACCTGCCATTCCACTTGGGTGACTGTACTGACCGGAGAAGGATTATTGCCTTCTTCAGTTTGTGACCATAGTGAGCATTTGGAAGTTACAGAAAAAAAAAAAAAAAAAATCAATGCCAATGAGCTCCAGAGATGATGTGTCTGATGGTTTTGCTCCTGGCCAGATACTGTGGGAGAGATGCCTCTCGAGTTGATCAACCTGGTGACTCTGCTCCAATTCATCCTCCCTGCACACCCTGTGTGACACAGGACCCATGACCTCAATTACAGAGGCAGGAGCATAGATGCCCAGAATAACAGGGTGTCACAGTTGGAAAAGTCCCTGTCTCGTTCAAACATTTGATTTTACACATGAGGAAACCAGAGCTCAGAGAGGCCAAAGGTCTCTGCCAAGGTCGCAGAATTAGTTAGAGGAAGAGCTGGGTCTGGAAAGTGCCCCTCCTGGAGGCCCGCTCACAGCTTCTGTGAGCCCCAAACAGGCACGACAGGCAAATTTCAGAACATCATCCTTTTCCCCACCCCCATTTCTCAAATAAGGTCTAATCAAGACTGTTGGAGAGAGTTAAAGTTGGTCTTGGGAAAAAACACTTTCCAATTCTTAACTCCCAGGAGAAAAGCAATGTTTTTGTCTTTAATGCATGTACTTCCCCATCCTGGATGTGATTGTTCTGGAGCGATAAGCAACTAGTGCCTCAGAAGCCCTTTTCTTTTTATGGCTGATCACACACACAGCCAGCACCCCTCAGAGCCTGGGTGAACATGAAACAGTGATTATATTTCCTATAAAGTATCTCCTGGGACTCGGATGTCATCTGCTAGACCATGTGCTCCTTGAGCTGAGCATATCCTCAGGATCAAATTGGCACAGGCCTGGCAATTGGAAGACATTCAAAATGTTGGTTAGATGAGTCCAGAAAGTGTCACTCATGCTGGAGACTGCAATGTAACAGAATATTCAGAAGAATATGAAATTGCTCCGTGATACTTACTGTTTAAGAAATGAGGATAAGGTTGGTAACGTGTGGGTCAGGAAGAAGCTTAAGATTTTTGACATGCTTTTAGAAAAATCTGACACATACATTATGGTGGGAGTAGACATGGGAGGAAGGAGAGTGGAGTGAGAAGTATTCTTACTTATGTTCTTACTTATTTCAGTGGTCTAAGCATATATTCTTATTTCTTATATTCTCTCTGTCTCTATATACTCTTTAAGAAAATGATGTGCAGGATAACACTGAAATATTCTGGAATTCTGTTTTGGGGGTTTGATATGAGAGCTAGTCCTCTCATTCAATCTTCCTCTCTCTTTCTCTTTCACTGGAAGTTTCCATTTTTGGAGGGGCATTGGTTCTGGGGAATCAATGAGGAGAGAAAACAGGGAGCCG
Source organism: Galeopterus variegatus (assembly GCF_000696425.1). NCBI lineage: Eukaryota > Metazoa > Chordata > Mammalia > Dermoptera > Cynocephalidae > Galeopterus > Galeopterus variegatus. Next base: position 34,907 of record NW_007739383.1, on the reverse strand, counting down.
GCTGCTAAGGCCAGATGAACTTAAGGGAGATAGAAAATCCCCTGTAGCAGAGACAGTGTTAAATTCCATTTCATGTCTTCTTGGGGCCACACACTTCTCAACTTCCCTTGCTTTAGGTTGGGATCATGTGGCTGAGCTCTGATCAATGAAATGTGGGAGAAGTGTCACAAGGCATTTTTAAACCTGGCCCTTACAGACACACCTGGTGTAAACTTTTAGCTCTCTCTTTCCTTGACACAGCAACCTTGCCGACTACAAGATGAAAGAGGACCATCTGATTCATACGGGACTTTGAGTGAGTGCAACATAAACTCTTAGTGTGTTAAACAACTCACTCTTTGGGGTTCGTTACTGGAGCACGGCCTGACTATCCTGACTTTCCTTCTGATCCATCAAGCCCACCTCACCGGTGCAAGATAATGAGGCAAGAATGCAGGACAGGAGACTTCTGCAGGATTAAAAATTTTGCAGTTTTCTGGTGATCCTCTCTGGCTATCTTGTTCAGGAATATGAATGTGTCAGCACAGGAGAGAGAGATTTGAGGGGAAGTTATACACTTGCCCAATTTTCTCTTCTGCTTTTACACTTTCCCAAAGTCCTAGTTTCCCCTAATTCCTCCCATTTTGTTTTAATGCATACTAGAAAAAACTTTTAAGAAGAAAGATAAGACGTTTAAGGTGAATTAAATATTTCAGATGGTTTTAGACTATAAACTTTTAATACTTTTTAAATTTTTTAATAATTGCGATGTAATTTAAACTTGAATAATCCATCATTTCAAGTTACTTGTATAGTTGAAAGAGCTTTATTTCTACTTACTTCCTGCTATGTGATAAAGAAACTAAAAAAAAAAAAAAAGAATAAGCTACAAGATATAGATTTTAGGCCAACATTCTTTATGTTGTCATCAACCTGGATGTATCAAATACATTCACCCTGTACTTTGGTTCATGTTTAAAGAAAAAAAGCAAATACATAAATTTTAAATGGGGTTCCATTTTTGTTTTCAAAGCTAATCTGCTGCTAATAAATAAATTACTGTTAGGAGTTTGAATTGTTGGCCATGCAGATTTGAACAATGGATGACAATGAGTCAAGAAAAACGTGTTTGAGTTGAGGTATGTTTCACAAGCTTAGTATTTCATGAGAGAAATTGGATTCAGCTAATACTTTTACACACTAAATTAAATAATTAATATCTACTAAATTTTATAATCTGGCAAGATGCCAATTTATCCGTTCAAGGATAGACACACCCATTTGAAAATAGGTAAGTTACATACCCAAAAATGTGTGGGCATTTATTCTTGTATACACAGAATGCACCATTAAATTTAGATACAAATGCACAGATCCAAAATTATTTAAATTTTTGGGTGAATTCATTTAAAGTGTTAAAACTAAACAACCACAACTTGAACTTTTTGTCATCTGCAAACCACTCTGGTCCATGCTAGTGAAAAAGCTCACAAGGCAATTTGGTTTGGAGGCATTTTTCTTCTTTGACTCTTCCAAATACAGTTTTGTATTAGCATGTTCAATAAAGCAAGTAACACTTCCACTGGATTACTTGGAACCATTCTTGACCCCCATTTCATTCTAGTTGGAGGTAATTACTTGCTGCTAATTTAATGGCTAAAGCAGCCTTAAATTCTACTGAATTATTATGTAGTTTGGGAATTAGACCTCCTCGATTCTTCTTGTAAAACAGCACTATAACTCTATTCTCTACTTTGTCAAATATAAAAGTCAACCAGATTTTTTTTTTTGTGAGTAAAAACTTTTTACTTAAAATAACATATTGGTCCTGGAGCTGGTGAAGGAAATGGTGAGTTGCCTTGGGAATGAAGTCAGGAATGAATAAATCACTAATAGTGGAGGCGAAGTGTATACTTTCAGTGTCTAATATACATCAGAATGGTGAAATGTAGCTTTTACTCTCTTTTTTCATACCAGCGTTCTTTTTTTTTAAATGCAAGCTTTTGTTGAGGCAATCTAAGTAGCAACTTTAAAATTTAGCCACAATCACTGAATAATTTTGTTGTTTTATCTGAGTCTAGATGGAAACTCAGAATATTAACTCATTTAAATTCAAATCAATCATTTCTGTATACTAAGGAACTCATCTCTGGATTAATGGTATTTACAGTAAAATGGAGCAAGGTTGCTCTTAGCCTCATTCCTGGAATCAATAAAAAAACAACAGTAAAAGGCTATTTTTTCTGTGAATACCTAAATGACTTCACAACCATTATTCCACTCAGGGGAAAAATTATTCTTATATCACAGCAAGGGGGAGAGAATGCATGGCTTCTGTTAAGACTAATGGAGGCTGGGATACAAAGTTCAGTTGTCAGGAAGAAAGGTATTTGCCACAAGCCAGGAGAACTGCAGGTAAATTTACTAATTAGTTCTTCCTCAACCAAGGAGCTTATTGTTTTTCTCTCTCTCCATGAGAAAGTAAAGCACAGGATCATCATATATTTCTGAAAAGAGTAAATTAAATATCCTCCATAAATGAAAAAGATGGCAAATGTAATAATATGAGCTTAAATATATGGGATTGTGCATTAGTTGTTTTTTCACAATGTAGAAAATTAAAGTCTACAAAACATAGAAATATCACACTTGAAAAACAGGGAATTGAGGGGAATGATTTATGACTTTGGTTCATCCCCAAAGGCAGGCCCCGGACATGTTTTCTACTATTTTCCATTTTCAAAAATTATGCTTCTGGTCTAATCAAAACACTATTTTGACACAGCCTTTTTAATCTTCCTTTTTTTTCCTTCCAGAAACACCACCTCAGGCATCACAAATCCATTTTATTGGCAACCCTAATATTGTACTTAAAGAATAACTTAGCCTTAATGCTGGCCCTTGGACACCTTGTATCAGGTTTAGATGAATCCTAGAATCTTAGAGTGTCAGACCAGGCTCAGGTCAGTATGGAGGGCTTTCCAGACCCTCACTATGTATGGCTCATCCAAAAGCCATGTTACCCCATGATCCTGGCATTGCCCTTGCAGTCTGCTGGGCCAGGACAGAATCCAGACTCAGCCCCGAGTTCCCAGGAGAATCACTGACTGGGGCCAGGCCCAAGCTACCCAGTGTCCCCAGGCAGCAGTGGGTCCCCACATCTTGAGTTTCCGGGCCTCTTACCTTTCAAAAGATGGTTGGACTTTTGCTTAAATTGGTTTTACTTAATTTGCTAAGCTTCAAATGTAATGAAAACGCATTTTTTTCTTGGGCGAATTCTGGGCAGGAAACCTGTACCTACATATTGAAAACAAACG
>NW_007739383.1:28640-31324 GCF_000696425.1 Galeopterus variegatus | reverse complement strand
GCATTTTTTTCTTGGGCGAATTCTGGGCAGGAAACCTGTACCTACATATTGAAAACAAACGCTGGGAAGAAAAACTGGCAGAAGTAAGCAGAGGGCAGTTTCCAGGAAGAATAATGCCGCTGGGCCAGATGCTGAAATTGCAGACTCTAGTGCATGTTAACCTTAAAGCTGGCCCTTTACAGACAATGGGCTAGCTTGTTTTAAATAATGAATTCTTTTGGAGGAATAATTCTTTAGATTGCAAATCATTCATTCACTGATCAATGAACATATATCGAGTACAGACTGCACGCTAGACTCCGTTCAAGGCACTGGGGATACCACAATGAACAAATAGACAAAAATCCCTGCCCTCATGTGACTTACATTCTTGGGGGAGAGGGGGACACAGAATAAAAATCAGGGGATAAGAAAAGGGGATAGAGAGGGGGCAATTCAATTTATTCTTGGTACTCTAAATTCATTTCTATACTCATTCCCCTCAGGCCTGTGATTAAACAAAAATCCTTTACCAAACAAAATTCTCTCCTTTTAAATGCCGTACTGTATACTAAATATCAGATTTCTTAGCTCCAGATCATCTTGACCTACAACCTAATAGCTGTGGAAGTGATATAATAGCCATCTATTTCTCTCTTTTAAAAATGAAAGCAATTCCAAAGGAATTTCTGCCAGTTTTTCAAGCAGAATCACGGCATGTTTTCCTCTAGATTTCTGGAACGTATATCAGAGGAAGCATTCTGGGTCCTGCCAGGATGAAAACTATTGCACTTGGCAGCCTTAGGGTAAGAAAGCAACACCAGGGACACACAGTGCTCCCCTCTTTTGATCTGCCTACATTTGGGGCCTTGTGCTTATCAGCACATGACCACTAAATAATTTACCTGCTGTGCACCCACAACTGTCCTGCATCCTATGTGTGCAAACCCACACTCTGACTTTTGTTAAAGAATATAATATTCAGGTATTGCTGTACTCCGAAGAAAGCCCACAGCATCTGAGACGTGTACTAACTGAATCTTGGTTACTAACATGCCTTCATCTTTTATAAGTACAGTAGTTTCCATGAGTTAGATGTATTATTTTGTCACGATATGAATTAAAAGAGAAAATTATATATTGAGACATCAGGAAGAATAGATTTGGGTTAATCTCTCAGGTTACTTATATCTCAGATCGTTAATACAGGGAACTATGTGGCCTCCTCCTCAAACTGTTACAAGGGCCGTTGTGCTGGCGGAGCCTGGGTTGCCTTTGGAAATGCTTCAGGATTGCATGCCTCAGGGCAGAAGTTGGTGCAGCTGGGTCTCATCCTTCAGGACATGGAAGGCTGGTTTGGAGAAAGGTGATCAGGGACTCTTTAACTCAGTCAAACGTGAGGCTTCAGTGCAATGCCTCAGCACGTTAATTTGTAATTTCCCTCTTTTCTACAATTACTTTTTTATATAACCCTGGCCTCTTTGCAGTTTGGCTACTGGTTAGCTAACCAACCTCCAGTCACAGAGAGGTTACCAATGCACGTTGGTTTGCTTCTGAGACAGCAGTCTAGCATACTGGTTAAAGCTGTGGACCCTAGAGCCAAACTATTTAGATTTAAATTCCACTTACATCACTTAATTTCCTTGAAAATTGTACAAGTTTCTTAACCTCTCATTATCTCAGTTTCTTCATCTGTAAAGTGGGAATAATAGCACCTATCTCTGGTTGTTGTGAGGAATAAATGAATTAATACCTATAATATATTTAGAGCAGGGCAGATTAACATCTCAATAAGTGTTAGTTGTGGCTACAGCAAGAAGAGGTTGCTTGTGAAAAACTACTGGAATTTGTTAAAGTCCTCTGTGAGTGAAAATTTCTACTCTTAATGTTGTTATCACTTCAGGAAGAGATATGAGTTGTTCTTTATGGAAGTTATGGTGGCTCAAAGTACCCCTTTAGAAGGGTAACTCTTCAGACTGCTAAGTGTCTGTGACAAATCCCATGCAAATCGGCTGCTGTGGATTTTCAGCCAAGTCGTCTAGATGTGGGGTTGGCAGAGCTGCTCCAGAAGTCTGTAGAGGTGGAGGGAGAGAGGAGCGGAGATTTCTGCTAACCCATCGCCCCACATTCCCAGAAGCCCTGTGGAGACCTCATCCATCCCAGAGCTCTCCTTTGGAGTGTGGGTTACTCTGATTCAGGCTGGGAGAGAGAAGGGTCAAACAGAAAACCAGTTAAGTTAGACCCCAAAGAGATCTCAGACAACATCAAGTCCAGAGTCTGCCAAGATCCAGAAGATGTGCCTCTGTGCTGATGGCAGTGTCACATCTGTTCTGTGCACCACTGCACATGCTGTGCCCAACACAGTGCCTGGCACACATGGGGCTTAGTAAGTCTCTCCACAGACCCAGTGAAGGAATGCACACATGGATGGATGCCCGGAGGCATTTCTCCAGATGCTCCCAATCACTGATATCCAGGGTGTCACCTGCCCCAATGATTTTGGACAGTTATTTGATGGATGCAGCTTGACTAGTTTATCTATTGCAAGTAAATTTCCCAACCCTACAAGAACACAAATGGTGAAAGAAACACGATGAGAACAAATGGTAAAAGAAAAAATGAATGCTAACTTAAATAAATAATATAAATATATATAAATAAGAAAAAGGCAAGTTTTGTGTGTTCTACCACGTACACATATGAGG
>NW_007739383.1:21476-28091 GCF_000696425.1 Galeopterus variegatus | reverse complement strand
TGCGGGAGACTATGTAGGTGCTTCCTCCAGAGTCCCGGTGTCAGGCCTCTCTGTACTTCCATCTCGCTCACCCCTTCCACCCCGTAAGGCCCACCTATCTCCTCCACCACGTAAGCAACATGCTTCAGACTGACTCTGACAGACATCGTCTAACCCTCTCTTACAAAAGAGAGCCATCTTGCAGTTGGCAAGTGTATTAGTTTCCCGAGGCTGCTGTAACAAATGACCACAAACTTGGTGACTTAAAACAAGAGAAATTTATTCTCCCACAGTTCTGGAGGCCAGCAGTCAGAAATCAGGTTGCGGCAGGGCCACGCTCCTTCCAAAGGCTCTAGGAAGAACCCTTCCTTGCCTCTTCCAGCTACTGGTCACTCCAGGCATTCCTGGCTGGGGACCGCTCCACTCCCATCTCTGCTGCCATCTTCACGGGGTCTCCTCCTGTTCTCTCTGTGTCTTCTCTTCTGTCTCTGAGAAGGACACTTGTTACTGGATTTCAGTTCCACCCAGGTAAGCCAGGATGATCTCATTTCAAGATTCTTAACTTTATTATATTTGCAATGACCCTTTTTCCAAGTAAGGTCACATTCACAGGTTCTGAGGATTAGGAGGTGGAACATCTTTTTGGGAGCCACTATTCAACTTACTAGAGCAAGTGAGAACTGCAACCAGCTCTCTTAATTCCAATTTGTGGGGTTCAAGCAGAACTCTGTGCACCACCTCACACAAAAATAGTCAATGATGGAGTGCCTACTATGTTGACTAATGTGAACTCCTCGGCATGGGAAAGTACATGATAAAAAGATAAATCCAGGTCCATTTTGGAAGATGCTTCCTACTAACTTTCCATGTGGAATGAGTGTGAACAGCTGAGCACATCACGGCATGTTTAAGTACAAGGGTAGTATTCAAGAGGCCTGTGTGAATAAGCAATTTCAACGTGTCTGACCCATACCCAAGCTCACAGTGTTGTCAGTCCTGATCTGGTCACTCTGGCCACATCTTCTATATCTTGTCTCCAACTGCTACTTAACTAGGACTGGGCCCAGTAATGACAATTTTAATACCCCCAATTTGAATACAAATTTTGTGAGGCTCCAAACAAAAGTTTCTAGTGAAGCTAAAGATACATGACTGAGCCACTGCAATCCAATGGAACCAGCTATGGTTATCAGTCCTGTGATTTTTGCATTTGGGTTTTATTTTTATTAGGAAGCCAGAAAGCCAGGTGACAGAAAGGTGGGGAGACAGAGAAGGCAAAATTGGTGTATTCCAAAGCTTGTGACTAAGCTTGATGTACAAGAGAAGGGTGTTTGCAGTTGGCCACTGTGGGGTGGATGTCAATTATCACTGTCATCACACCTGAAGTGAGGCAGAAGACAGTCAGTGTGGGGTACAGCAGACCTTTCCTAGCTGGGGCAAAAAATCCAGATTTTAGTCTCGGGTTTACCACTCACGATGTGACCCAGTAAGTTGCTTCATTTTTCTGGTGCTCAAGATTCATCCTCCTGAGGGAGCCCCACTACATCATTTCTAAGCCCCCTTCCACTCAATACATGCTTTAAACATAGAAACGCACACTAACATGGGTGTGGGTGTGGGTGTGTATGTGTTTATCGGCTCACATTGATTAATTATTTGGTATGTACAAGTACCACACAAGTGCCCCATATGTCAGTTTTACTTACTAGGCACAATCTCATCATGAGTTTCAGGTTAATGTGAAGCCCTTAGGGACTAATAATGATAATAGCAACACTAACAACAATTAGCACTTATTGAACAGTTATTTCATACCAGGAATAATATTTGTGGGTCTGACTCATTACCTGAACTCAGAAAGCTGTCCTCTCAAACATCTGGTCACCCCAGCCACATCTTCTGCGCTTGTCTCCAACTGCTGCTTAAACTAGAGTCGTGCCCAGCATTGAAAATTTCTACTCAATACTCGTAATTAACATGCTAATTTTACTAGGCCTCAAATACAAGTTTTTAGTGAAACCATACATGTATAATCAACAACACAATGAAGCCGGCTGTAAGTGCCAGTGTTATTTTCTGAGTTTTACAAGCATTCTCATGTAAATAATTAAATAATCAAATCATCATAACTACCCTAGGAAGGAGGTACTGTGATTATTCCCTTTTTACTGTTAAGGACATTGAGTCCTGGAGAGGTTAAGTAACTTCCCCAAGTCATTCAGCTAGTAGGGAGTCGTTGTGACTCAAATCTGAGGAGTCTTCCACTCACTAGACTGTAAGTTCCTTGAGGGGAGCAACCATGTTTGTCTTGTTTTCCCCTGTCTCTCAGGTGCCTAGCACAGTGCCTGGCACACAGCAGGTGATCAGGAAATACTTGTGGAATGAATGCAGGTCTAATGCATAACCCTCACTCTTAACCACTGTTTGCTGTGTAGATCATGTCATCTCCCCTCCTGGTGATCTTGCAGCTGGTGACATGGGAGATACCTCCAGTGAGCACAGGTAGACCAGCAGGATTCCTTCCATCCCCACTCCTGGAAAACCAACTGAAACCAATTCACATTGTGTTGACCATGGGCCCCCTCATTCTGCACAAAGGACAATGGAACTATAGGATATTAGTGTGAGGGATGCCAGGCGGATAAGCCTGTTTCCTTGGCATCTGTTCTGGAAACAGCATTCCCATCAGTAGGGGGTCCTGCTTTTGCTTTGGGAAGCTTGCTGGCTGATCAGTTGTGCGAGCAACTGTCTCCTGTAGAAGCTATGATTAGTTTTGACCATGCCTCTGCCTTTTGACCACAAGTAATGTTATTTCACATTCCTATCACCAGAACTGGCTCCTTTTTAATGCATTTTCCATCCCTAACAGAAGAGAAATGGGAAGAGATTTGGTGTGAGTATCCCAATGGCACTCAACCAGCTAATGCTAATGCCAGGCAGAGCAATCCATCCCATGAGAGGTGATAGAATGTCCCGAAGACCAGAAGGATGGCAGGCTGATGCCATAACCACCCCGACTGCAGCGACCTCCAGAACAGTGGTGTACAAAGGATGCCTCCTGGGGGAAGATGTGCTGCAACTCACAAACATTTAGCTCTGTGGAATCCAAGAGGGTTGATTGTTTAGTAAATATTTCATTGAGAACATTAGCTGTGGAATTTGGATGCTTAAGTAATGCAGATAATTAAATGTAAATAATTAAAAATTAATAATGTTTGAAATGTTAAACATAATTAGGCAGGCAATATATCAGTAATGAAGTGGGTACACTGGTGCTGAATATCTGCTAAACACCTTCAGGGCTGTGTCACAGCAGAAATGGCCTGCAACAATTCCTAATTGTTCCAGGAATTCAACCCTTCATGCCGACTTGGCAAAAAGCATTATCTGCAGATGTCTTCTGTAGAAACTGTTATAGTACAGGTATCTTTACAGATGAACTACACAGAGCATTTATCGGGGTGTGTTTGAAGGGAGCCAGAGGAGATTCTATTCATATATTGCCAGAAATCACACTTCTAGTCAGAAGGAGCTAGAAATGAAACAAAGATGAACCCACATTTGTTCAGTGAATTATGTGATGGAAATAAGCTCTCCCGAGAGTTGTTCCATTTATTCTTTTCTCTTGCTCCTGCTCTCTCATCTTCAATCATTTCCCTTTTCTCCCCAGTAGCTGCTTCTCTTCAGTCTCAAAATAACACATTCAAGTGTTCCTTGTCACACAAAGAGAATACTCTCAACATGTCTCCCCATAAAAGCAGCCAGTCCTCCTCTGTCTTTCTTTCCTTTGCAAACTTCTTGAAAGAGTGGAGCACATTCCCTTCCTCGCTCTCCATATCTCCCTTTCCCTGGTGTGGCTGCCTGGCTCTGCCCCCCCAACACCATGCAAAAACTGCTCTTACCAAAGTTACCAGTGCCATCCTACTGAATAGATCCTATGGTCTCATTGGCCCTCTCTGCAGGATCTTATATTCACAACCCTATTCTTCTGAAGTTCTCTCCTTCTTTGGTTCCAGCTCTAACGTTTTTTTCCTGATTCTCTTTCTATCTCTCCAACAACCAGTTCTTAGTTCCTGTGAGCTTTCCCCCTCCCTTCTTTTCTTCTCTCTACAAGAGCCTGCAAACTAAAATTCAACAAAGACAAGGCAGGAAACATAAATGTGTGAAAAGGAAAGAANTTCCAACAACCAGTTCTTAGTTCCTGGCCTGCCCTTAAATGTGAGCCTCCCCCCTCCCTTCTTTTCTTCTCTCTACAAGGGCCTGCAAACTAAAATTCAACAAAGACAAGGCAGGAAACATAAATGTGTGAAAAGGAAAGAAGATGAGAGGGTATAAGACAATAGGGAGTGGTGGAGCCTGTGGCAAATGGATATTGAATACCTAGTCCTCAAGGCATTTGAATTGGAGTATAGACAGTTCTGATCTCTTCAGGGGCCTTACTGAGAGCAATGGATTATAAACATAAATATTATTGGCCAGGTAGGTCAGAGGAGAAGAAAACATGTTTCTTCCATGTACTCCTCTGGTAACGATGGGACTGATATCAGTAGCAGGTACAGGTTCACACTGTTTTTTCTTGCTGTCTTAATGTCTTGCACCAACAAGTAAGAGCAGCCAAGCACAAAGTGCACTAGCCAGCTGGATGCATTCCCTCCCTGTTCTTCCTTTAAGTTTGCATGTATTCTGACTTGGAAGTGCCTACCAGATTTGTCTTTGCTCTTTCCTCTATAACTCAGAGGCCTCAACCTTTCTTTACACCACCTCCATCAAGCTATCAATCATTTTCTTTTCGAAAAAAAAAATTATCAGGAATTTAACATGTTTTAAAAAAATGTGCTGATAACTTAATAAGACTATTGTTATTTCTGTTAGAGTGATGCTTACAAACCTATGAGCTTTGAGTGGTCTGCTACATCCCTATTTTCCCCATAAGTCCTATTATTTTGAGTGCATGATTTTGCAAAACTTTCATCTTCCAGAAAAGCCCATATAGCAAAACATCAAAAACAAACCAAAAAAAAATGACAAGCAAAAACCAAAAAGCACCTACAGGGCCAGTTTAGGACCTCTGTTTTGCACCCTCTCCCCAAGTGATCTTATTTTTCTTTCTGGCTTCTATTACTGCTGCTATGTTGCTGACCCCCAGACCTACGTTCCCCAGCCCAGACCACTCTCAAGAGGTAGATGATACTCAGTTATCTACAAAACATCTCAGCATGGCATCTCCAAGGAACGTGTGCATGAGTCTCTTACAGCTCCCCTTTCTATCCCACCAACTTTCTCTCTCTCTCTCTCTCTCACTGCTTCTCTTCCTGTCTTCTGACCTGGATTGTCACTTCAGTCAGTTTTGAGTCTCTCCTCTCTCTCACCTTCCACCTTGAGGGGGTCATAAAGTCCTGATTCTCCCTTTCAAATAGCTTTTACATCTGGCCCTTATGTATCTAATTCTGCAGCCAATGCCCTCATTGAAGACCTCATCTTTTGTCTGATGAAATCCACCAACCTCAAACTGTTTCACTGTTACTCTTCCTTCTTTGCTCCAACATATCTTGCACAATGAGGTCTCAGACAGACTGAGAGGTACAGAGTAAGGGGAATTGATGAGAGACAGAATTGGTTGTTATCAACCTTCCATTCTGGTAAGAGTCTTAGCTCTTCAGGGTCCTCACTGTGAGAATGAGTCATGAGGACAAATGCTATTGGTTAGACAGCTCAGGAGAAAAAAGTCGGGCCATCTTGAGAGTCATCTAAATTCATTCCATCTGATGGCTGTCTATAGTGAATGAGGCTGATTTTCTAAGCATTTGGATCTTAGAGAGTAGATGGTAGATGTTTGAACGAATGATGGAACACACACCATGGGTGCCTGAGCACCCTGGGGAACTCTGCTAATTTTCCCCACATCTCTCTGATTTCAGATTCTGTCTTAAAAATCCTTCCATCAACAAAGAGAAAGGGGAGCCATCTGGCATTTGGTCAGAAGATGTTTATTCTCCTTCCTGGAATAATAAACACTAGATTGAAGCAGGGATCCCCTGCTTCTTGGAAGTGCCCAAGGAACTGATGATGAAGTTTGGGGATGGTCTTGTAAACATCACGCTTTCTTTTCTAGTCTTTTGCCTTTTCTTCTAGTCACACCATCTGCTTCTACCCAAAGGAGAAAATTGAGTATGAAGGTGTTCAAGCGTTAGTTCATTATGTTTAATAAATGGATTAGCAATTGTCTATTTCTGTGATTTTTAAAGTTCCATTTTAAATAATTATGTAGAGCAAACTTCTTTATTTCAAATTCATTTGGTAACTTCCAATTACCTGACTGGCTATGAAGAGGCTCCTCACTTAGGCATGTACAGCTCTTTGTAATAGGGCCCTACATGCCTGTCCACCTTCAGCCCTCAACTCACTTTATGTAAGGACTGGCTAGAGCCCACTCAGCCCTGCACTGCTTTCCGAAAATGGCTTATGTATGTTCTTTTCCTGCTTTGGCTTAGTTTTTTCCCTCTGTCTGCAATGCTTTCCCATCACCCTTCTAGGCCCAGATTAATTATTTCCTCCTTCGTGAAGACTTTCCTGATCCCCCTTCCCTTTTTTTTTTTTTTTTTTTTTTTTCGTTTCCGGCAACGGGTCGCAACCCCC
>NW_007739383.1:3638-20851 GCF_000696425.1 Galeopterus variegatus | reverse complement strand
TATTGTATCGTTTTAAAGTATAGCTCTCTGTTCTCTGGATTTATTATCTGTGTTAAAATCTTGACACTGACCATGATGATTTGTCCAATTCTGCACCTTTTAGGACAACAAAATTGCATCAGTGACTCTTAGACATGGTCCCCTATTTCCTTTGCCAGCACTTTCTCTATAAAACTATTGCATTGGTGCTTTTCAGGGTCCCATCCTGAATTCTAATTTCATGTGTTTCTCATATTATCCATTTCCATGATTTTAAATAGTATTTGCCCACTAACAACTTTAAACATGTATCTTCAGGTTCAATTTTTCACTTGAAGTTCAAACCTATATAACTAAGAGCCAGCTCAGATATCTAAGACTCAACACATACAGTTGAATTTTTGAACTCTAGATTGTCTAGGAAGGAGGAGAAAAAAAAAGAAGAATCATTAAAAAGAATAAAATAACCTGTATTTAAAAGGGGGCAGATTTTTCTGATGGTCCTAGGATTGAAGACTCCTAAAAGGGACTTAGAATCATCCAATCTATATCCTCATTTGTAGGTAAAACCCCACATCTTCTGGTACAATGTCCTACGCTCTTTCTACTACATTACCAGGTAGCCTCTGCTATAGGCCTTAGAAAAATCACTGGCATCTAAGATTCATTATCAGTAGTGCAACTATTAATGCAATTTCAAAAGACCAGTGATTATAAAATTTACTCCATTTGGACAACCTCACAAACACTAATGAATTACCTTATAATAATGTTCTCTAAATTAAAGATTGACCCCACAAAAGGAACTACCTCATAGAAAGAATTCCTTTTCTTTCAGATTCCAATAGCACATGCACACAAGTTTTCAAAAAGAGAACTTTCCTCCAAGGGAAAAGACTCATTTGCAAAAACAACAACAACAACAACAACAACAACAAAAACTGGCCCATTATTTTTGTACCTTTTTCTTNCAGCCAGTGAGCGGGAACCGGTCTGTATGTGGGATCTGAACCCTCGGCGGGAGCGCCGCCGCGCTTCCCAAGCGATGCACCAGCGCAGTGCGCCACCGGGCCGGCCCTCCCCCTTCCCTTTAAAACTGGCTATAAGGTCTCTTTCTTCTAGATCCCAAATTACATAGACGTTCACACAATAATTATATCAATAAAGGCACATTACATGGCCCTTCCAATACCTTCATTATTGTATCGTTTTAAAGTATAGCTCTCTGTTCTCTGGATTTATTATCTGTGTTAAAATCTCGACACTGACTATGATGATTTGTCCAATTCTGCACCTTTTAGGACAACCAAATCCCATCAGTGACTCTTAGACATGGTCCCCTATTTCCTTTGCCAGCACTTTCTCTATAAAACTATTGCATTGGTGCTTTTCAGGGCCCCATCCTGAATTCTAATTTCATGTGTTTCTCATATTATCCATTTCCATGGTTTTAAATAGTATTTGCCCACTAACAACTTTAAACATGTATCTTCAGGTTCAATTTTTCACTTGAAGTTCAAACCTATATAACTAAGAGCCAGTTCAGATATCTAAGACTCAACACATACAGTTGAATTTTTGAACTCTAGATTGTCTAGGAAGGAGGAGAAGAAAAAAGAAGAATCATTAAAAAGAATAAAATAACCTGTATTTAAAAGGGGGCAGATTTTTCNATAGAAAGAATTCCTTTTCTTTCAGATTCCAATAGCACATGCACACAAGTTTTCAAAAAGAAAACTTTCCTCCAAGGGAAAAGGCTCATTTGCAAACAACAACAACAACAACAACAACAACAACAACAACAACAACAACAACAAAAACTGGCCCATTATTTTTGTACCTTTTTCTTACTATATTTTAGACTATGAACAACCAAATAAACTGAAACTTTGGTTCTTCAATCTGAAGATAAATCTGTTGCTTCAAACTAAAGGCAGTGAATCAACATTTGCTTTAAAAAGCTGTGTACCAACAAAATACAAAAAGTGATAGACGGGAACACTATTTGTAGTACATATAAAAAAGGCACGATATCTTAATTATGCAAGTAGCTTCAAACAAATGTAAAAACCCTTAGATCCCTGGAAAAGAGTCAAAGAACAATTTACAAAAAGAAATAATAAAATGAGTAATCAAATACGAGAGTACTTAAAAAGTTCATGGAAAGATTAGTATTATCTTTTAATTCTACTTTTCAATGAACTTTTTAAAGTACCCTAGTATGTGCAAAATTTGCAACCCAACTAGAGATATTATTATTGCCTGTTATGTTAGTAAACTTCTTTTGGAAAATTAGGAATGTTTTTACTTCTGCGAAAGATAACCTTTCTGCTACACTAGAAGAACAATCAGAGTGCTTGGGGATCAGACAGGAGCTAATTCCTGGTTCTTTGCCTTACTAACAAATGACTGCTCAGAATCTCAACTTCGTCTGGTGAGAAATCGCTGATTCCCCTAAGAGTTATCATCATGTGCACCTAAGATGTTATATGCAGAGTATGGCATAGAAGCCATGCCTAATCAGTATAAACTCATGGGAGTAGAATTTAATTTTGTTTATGGTTGTACCCCCACGGACTAGAAAGAGTCTGGACTTTGCAGGAATTTAAAAATAATTATAATCCTTGAATTAAATAGCATCAAGATGTGAATTACTACCTTGCTATAGATCTTTTATACAAATCTTAAATGTTTTTCTATAAATGCTAAAGCCAAAGGTCTTTAGTTTCTGTGCTAACTTTGCAATTTAATATTTTGACAACTGGGCATTTTCCCTTTTACAAGGAAAAAAAAAAAAGGAATTTAATTAAGAATTAACCAAAGAATTTAAATCATAACAACCAACTAATCCAACACCAATTTCATTCCCAAATTAATAACATTACTTCTAGATATTTAGCAGAATTAACTTCATAGCAGAATTGACTTGCCAACTTATACCTTTGCATATATATATTTATTCAGTTCTATAGAGTTGCTCTGCCACACTCTGAATATTGCCACTGCTGATGATTTGTGTCTGAATAATAACTCTGAATAGCACTCACTGTTTTATGGGTCTTTTGTGGGATTTTTTAAAAATGAATTCTGCACAAGGGATGACATTAAAAAGGAAAAAAGCCCATAATCTGATTTTTTTCCTATCCGGACATTGTATTAGTTTCCTTTTATTAATCTAAGCAATAAAATCACTTTGACATACTGTCGTTTCTTATTATTTATTTCCCACATATTCCCCAAAATGATTTAGAATAGTCCATTTTAACATGCTGTTAGTGTCTTCAAAATTTGGTTCCCTGGAAACAGCCGTGAAATTGAGTATATACAGCTAAGCACAGGCTAACATACTACAGAACCAATTCCTTCTGTGACAAATAAATAAAAGTATTTATTACATGGCCACATACTTATCATGCTGAAATAACTTTTGTTATATCAGCAATTAAGCAATGTGAAATTTGACTTATGAAACAACCAGTACCAGAATGAGATGTAAGTAATTATAGTCTAATTTGTGAATACTGTATCGCTTTTAAATTTTACCTACAGATTCATAAAATCATCGATTAGATAAATATGTCAAAATCATCACTGAAGACCCCACAGAGGCTTTCAAGAAAGGGCTACCTTTCTTTTCTCTTTTTTGTTTTCTTCAGGATTGCTGCAGAAGAACTGACTAGCAAAGGCTTCCCGTTTAGCCTGTTAATAACTACCAAAATATTCACAGTATTCCCTGGGCTTTCACTACTTCTCACATCGTCAGGTTTTAGCATGCAGGCCTTATTCTCAACCCAATTACCTGGATATGAAGCAGGAACTTCGCAGCTGTCACAAAATACCTACACCATTTTAGAAAGGCATTGCTATCAATAACCAAAAACGGGGATTTTATTGCCGACAATATGTGAAATTGTACCTCACTGACAAAGCCATTGCAGAACCCGGGTGATAATATTATTACAGTAATTACCATATGTCTTACATCAAATGCAACTCCAGTTTTATTATCATTCAGGTTTTCTAGGAGGAGATAGGAGAGAGCTGTCACAGTTAGACAGATAGCTTGTCCTCTATTCAACTGCCAGCTCCCCTCTGAAACACTGGCTTTCTATCCTACTAAAGGAAATACAATTATAACTCCATTTGCATTGAGAACAAGAGAAGCCTTAGGTTAATTACAGGTAAGGTTCTGTTTACATTCCCTGGGGCTAGACACAGCCAGATTCCATTTCTGAGGTGAAAAAAGCTGCTGGAGTTTAAACTAAATCCACATTTTTTATTCCTCTCTTGAAATTCTGTGTGGCCAAAGGGAGTGTGTCACTCAAAGATCTTTTAAACATAACCTCAGAAACCTCCATTTTCCAGAGTCTGAATGTAGTTAAAAATCTAAAGTTCAGACCCAAAGCCTAAACAAAAGAAAAGAAAGACAGAGGTTTGAGGCCGTAGCCATCTAAGTGACAATCAGGAAAAGAGCGGGGTGGCATTATGTATATTTTGAGTGTTATGGAATCAATTGATTAAAAAAGTATGACAAAGGAGAGAGACCTAGATGCCAGCACAGTAAGAAGACTACTTATTGACAAGAAACTGGGCTTTAAACATATAATTGTCCTCATCTGTAACGCTTTCTGCTGTCTTCTTTTCTGGCTTTCTGGGGCATGTTCTTTTGTGGAGAAAAGGATGGACCAGACATGCTTATAATAACCTCAGTTGATGTCAGGGATTAGTATCTGCTCCTGGGTTCACATAAGAGACTTACGTCTCCTGATTTAGATTCAGCTTTCCGAAAATATGGACAGAGAAATCTTATACCATTTATGTTCTTGCGAAGGTACTCACAGACTGTTTAGTTGTCTGGTTGCAACTTGAAAATCCTTTGAAATCTGTAGATTCTAGATGTGTAATGCCAGCTTCTTCCAGCCATTGTCCATCACCTCTCTCTATTTTAATTTGTTCACACTTATCACTGTCTGACATATCTTTTTTTTAAAACATACTTGTCTAATTGTTTATTTTCAGCTTCATTCTCTCTCCCTTCTCCCATGACATGCATTACGAGAGTGTTAGCTTCCCGAAGCAGGGGTCATAATCTGGAGCTCAAATAGCACTAGGCAGATAGTAGGTATTTAATCATTAGGTTAAATGAAAGAATAAATTGCTATAATAATCCCAGAAGACCTGAACATTGGCTCTGGCAGTAGTCATTGCCAGAGCTCCATCTATAATAGATGATCTAGATATGGAGGATATTTCTTTATAGACTATTTCCCTAGTGACAAATTTTTAGGATTCCATTTAACAAATGAAATGGAAAACAATTTCAGTTTTATGGTCTTAGATTCTACTAAAGAAAACAAGTTACTTTGAAAGAGTTGTAATACATGCACAGTTTCCTGAAGACCCAGTCCCAGAGAAAGATGAGGATGACTCTTACCTGTTTCCCTTAAATTGGGAGAATAAGGAGGTGGAGGCTAAACATACTTCCAGCAGGAAGGAGTAAGTAAAGTAGTAGTGCCCCTTCCAGTGAGGAAGGTGGGCGTCCCACCCCACTGCAAAGAGCATCTCTACAAATGGAATTCCTTGCTTCCAACCTGAAGACCTAAATTGTTTTTTTTCTTCCTGTGACTATGCTAAATTAAAATAAAGCAGGACAAAACTCTAGTTTGTCAGCCAAGAGACAAGAGCATAGTCTGCATAAGTGCAAGAGGGATGGCCTTGGCCAACAGTCTTGGAAGCTGGACTGCAAGGTATTTCCCAAGTTCAGGTTTCTCACTCTGCTGGAGACAAACCCCCTATCCCTTCACCTTTAACTCCAAGGGAGATTTCCTGATGGTATTACTTTTAGATTTGGTGAGATTCTCTTAGAAGCTTGGCTCTTCTCGATAAGACTCTCGTTTGTGTTTACCCACTTCCCACTTACCTAGATCCCCTACTCAACCCTACCCCACTTACTCTCAGCAGATGGAAAATAGAGGTTATGTAAATTCTCTGACTGCTCACTTGGGAAATACCTTGCAGTCCAGTCCACAGCTACGAGTGTATCTACTTCCCCATGTGGGCTAGTTTCCTTCCTCTAGTCTGAGAGAAAGAAGTGTTCTTCTAAGGCTAATTCTTAACACTGTCCACTCAGCACATGTCCTCTCACTCCCTCCTGGACTTGCTTTAACAATGATCCCTTTCCTTTCCCATACTGACGACCTCTATTCTAGTCACTTTTCAAGGTCAGCAAACATAAACATCTCTTCCATCATTTAAGAAAAACTCTTTCCTTAACTCAGTGTTCCCCTTTAGCTATCACCTAAGTGAGTATTTACTGCACTTTCTCATTTCCAACATATTTAGCTACTCACTGAAATCTGACTTCCACTTTACCTCGCTAAAGTCAAAAATCACTTCCTAATTCCTAAACCCAATGAACTCAGGTCTCATTTTGCTTTTCTTTTTTGATACTCTCTTCATCTTGAATCTCTTGGCACATCTGACATCAGTCACTCCCTAAATCTTGCTCACCTTCCCAACTTGGTTTTTCTTTTGCTGACTCTTCTTCTGTATGATCCTCAGGTGGTGTTTCTTTCCCAGGCCCTGTCCTTAGTTTTCTCTACATCTACAGGTGATCAAGTGATTTAATCCATTTCAGTAGCTCCAATTACCATCTGGAAGATGCTAATAACTTCAAAAAAATTCTCTCTGGGTCATATCTGTCTTTGGAACTGTACATATATGTGTTTGATACATTCCTAGCCACACAGTCATGTTAGACCAACATATGAGAAACTGAATCATCATCTACCAACCAAAAGTCTTTTAAAATGCTTTGAGATATTATAAATATAGAAACTGATTTTACTAAGTAGCATATGCTTAAATCCCTCAGATGCTAATAAAAAGAAGAAAAAGAACAATCGGTCCCAATAATTTCAGTGCATATATCTTGCTTTACCCACAAAATATGCATAGAGGTTAAATTTGGATAAGTCAAAATGCCAGTTTATTAGGTATCTAGCAATGAATAACAATATTATCACAAATTATCTGCTTAAAATAACACACATTTATTGTTCCACAGTTCCTGTGGGTAAAGAGTTGGATACTACTTTGTTCAGGTCCTCTGCTAGGGTCTCACAAGGCTGCACTCATCAAGGTGTTGGCAGGGGTTATGATCTCATCAGAGGCTCAGCTGGGGAAGGATCCACTTACAAGCTCAACCTGGTTGTTGGCAGAATTTAGTTCTTTGCAGTGTGTTGCTGGCTGTTTGTGAAAGTTGCACTCAGCTCCTAGAAGCTGCCAGCAGTTTCTTGCTATGGGGGTCCCCCCAGAGGGTTGCCTACTTCCTCAAAGCTGTCAAGGGAAGGAGAAACTCCAGTAAGACACATGCTACCATGTTATGTAACATATTGCACATGTGTATCATGAACAGCCCATCAATGCTGCCATAGTGCATTGGTTAAAAGCAAGTCACATGTCCTGCCCACACTCAAGAGTAGGGCATCACACAAGGCTGTGAACACCAAGAGGCAGGGATCAGGGGGCTGCCTTAAGATTCTCTCTGCCACAACCAATATGTATATTTTTCCTTTATATACAGATTTCATAAGTATCTTAATTTTTGAATGACCTCAAAGTGTCTCTTTTCTAGCTAGTTAATGAATATGTGGAGGTTTATGGGCAGCTTCCAAGAAGGCTCTTTAATAGCCCCTTTGTGTAAAAAGTCCATTCCTTAACTTAGAAGCTTAAATTTTCATATTTTAGATTTCATTCAAGGAATCTGTACAAAGTAACAGGGAACTGCAATAACATGAGGAAAAAATTTGTAGATTTGTCATTCATTTCAGCATCCTTCTCCCAAAGAGCCTGCTAGACAGTAATGTAATTAATTCATTTGAGTTTTCTTCCTTTCCCACCATCTGTTCTGGGGGGATGAAGAGGGCAGGGAGAAGGAAATTGAACTAATAAACCATCAAAACTGCTCACCATATCAGGCTATAAGTACTACTACTGCTCCTAGAAAAATACAGGTTATTCACAAAAGTGCTATTTTAAAACTACATTACTTCTTTGATAATTCTGCCTACTGGGTTGGAAGTGCAAGTGACCAGTGGATCTATTTACTTATTCAACAAACATTTAAAGAGTGTGTACTCTATGCCAGACACTGTTCTAAATGATTTACACATATAAACTGTCCTTATTACAATAGTATGAGTTAGTACTCTTGCTGTCTTGATTTTACAAGATGATAAGGCAAAAGAATTAAGGACAGATTAAGTAAGTTGCCAAAGGCCACAAAACCAGTAGGGGGAAGGATCAGGATCCGAAGTGAAGCAATCTGCCTCCGGCCTATGGCATGTCTCACTCTATACTTGGACTATCCAATAGCAATATAATGCAAGCCACAAATGCAAGCTACACCTGTAAATTTTAAGTTATCTAGTAGTCACATGCAAAAATTAAAAGACCAGGTGAAATTAATATTAATAACATATTTTTTAAACCCAAACTATCAAAAATATCATTTGAACATATAATCAATCTACAAATTATTAATGAGATACTTTACGTTTTTTTATACTAAATCTTCAAGACCTTGGGTATAGTTTACAGTTACAGCACCTCTCAATTCAGACTAGCACACTGCCAGTGTTCATAGCCATGTGTGGCTAGTGGCTACCATAATGCACATTACAGCTCTATACAATGTGTCTCTACTGTACTATGCTGTCAGTAGCAAAGCCCCAGAAGCAGTTTTTAAACTTTTTTTTTAATAATGAGAGAATACTTGGTTTGTTTGTCCAACCTGAAATTTGAAAGCCTGTAAGTTGGATAAACAAGACCACTGAATTATTCCTTAAATTTTAACTCCCCAACACCAGATATTATTACCATTTTTACCACTATATTCTCCATGCCAAGAACAATGTCCACAAAACAGCAAGTGCTCAACAAATATTTTTGAAAGGAAGAAAGGAAGGCTGGACTTTGTATTTTAACCATTAATTGCTTGTATTAGTGGCCCAATATGTTAAGATGGCAAGATTGGTTCACTCAATTGAATTCATCAAATACCACCTCACATTAGAGCCTATGATAGGCACCAAGCCCTAAGGATAAACAGATGACAGGCCCAGATTTGACCCTTAAGATGCACACAAGGGAGACAGATACTTTAACAGAGTGATTAATCTACCCTGGGCAGGGAGTGGGGGTAAGGGGGTAGAGGCCACATCCTGAAGAGCAAAGATGACAAATGATGAGGCTGGGTAAGAGCAGACATGCACATTTGCACTTACTATATATAGCTCTCTAGTTATGTACCTGACCCTTGCTAGTTGGGGTAGACCCAACTCATTTGATTTAGGTGAAATGCCATGGAAACTACAAGCAAAATCCTCAATGTTTCAAAACAACTCTGAAACCTAGGTAAGGCAATGGAACCAATGTGCTGCATTTATTGTTATGAAATTGGAAAAACACCCCTACTGAATTACATATATTAAGGATTTGATGTGACACAGTTGATATGGCACAAATAATCACAAGCGTTTTCTTTTATTAAAAGCCACACTTCCACAAAAGCATAATTTTGGAATGGCACACATGAATATGGTTATAATATATCATATCATGTTAAAAATCAATGAAGAATGAAAATACAAGTACAGTACTCAAAACAATTCAGATCAGGATAAAGCTGTCAACCTTTATGTTCTATTCCCTGGTCTTAGTAGAGAAAAGAGAAAGAGAAACAACAGAGCTGGTAGTAAAATGTGAGACTATATTTCACTCTGGTTGGTGCTAGAAGTCCCACAATATGAATTGTTGAATAACAGCAAAGTAATGCAAGATCTATCTGGGGGCTCCCTCCCAACCGTGTACTCCCAGATTGTCCCAATCAAGCTTCGTTTTCCTCCTATAAATCACACATTGAAAAGATCACTACTTTCCACTCTGAACCCAAATTTAGGCCCTACAACATATGGTTAATCTTCTGGAAAGCAGCATTAATATTGCCATGCACAATTATACCAGAATCACAAATAAATGACTTTAACAGATTTATGAACAACCTTTACGGATGAACTCATCAATCAAATTTAAATGCTTGAATAACGCAATAATGCCATTTATTAGGCAAGCCTAAAGAGAATGAGTATGTTTTATTATTACCAAGAGTAACAAAATGTGATAGAGGTCATTAGGGACCCTACAGTTAAGGAATAAAAGAAAAGAACTTGTGTCCCGTTAAAACAAAAGGGACAAACACAAAGAAAAAACCTGAAGGCTCAATTAAAATCCTAAGTCTACTAAAACACACAAATTAAATGTGCTATAGTCCTCTGTCACTCAGAAGAAAGAATTATTTATTTTCCCCCAGAGCTACTTTTTCTTAACATTCATCTTATCATCTTTTTCAACATGTTACAATTGGGCCTTTGCTAAATCTTTGTCCCTGTCCCAATACTGATAAAGGAAAAAGAGTCTCGCTTTGATACCAATGTCTCTTCTTGCTGGAATTTGTAGGATCACAGCTGTTTTATTTTTTCTCTTTGCTCATCACCTCATTACCTTCCACTACTGCACCATTTATAGTGGTGAGAAACTGAAAAGATATAGACACAGCCAACAGTAAGGAAACAATGGTACATTCCTAAAACATCTTTTATACATTCATTAAAATATTTTGTTGAAGTTTTTAATAACAAGGAAAACAAAAGCAATGCAATGTTAAGAAGACAAAAGCCAGATATGAAATGATATATGAGATGGTATTTGAAGGTATTAAAAAATATACATAATTTTCAAGCTTATGTACAGTAAGAAAACATCATAAATCAAAGGACATACAACCAATTGGGAAAATATTTGCAATACATGATAGACATGAAGTGTATATTTATAATATAAAATAAACCTTTGCAAAGCAATTTGAAACAAAAATCCCTATTTGAAAATGGGCAGTACACAAAAGAAATAAAATTGCCAATGAATATATAAAAAAAAAATTGGACTGCACTATTAATGGAAAACTACTGGTAAAAATGTCTCATCATTTTTGCCTAACAAATGGGTTAAATATTTCATTTGCTACTAGTAAATTGGGGAAATATTAGTAATACTGATAAGGGTATAGAGAATCTACCTTTCTTCTGTATTGTTAGTGAGAGCATAAATTCTCACAGCCTTTCTTTTGACAGTCCTGAAATAGATACCAAAATTGACACAGTAATTCCCCTTCTAGAAATTTATCTCAAGGAGTTGTTAGGTTAAGTACGAGAATACATGTACAAGGAGCTTCACTGAAGAATTATTTCAGAGGAGAGAAAACTAGAAACAACCTACACACTCATACATAAGGGATTGGCTGCATACATTCTAGAACATCTATCCGTCCATTTAAAGAAACTGTCTGCAACCACTAAAAAGAATGTTTTTCTATATTTCTTGATATGGAAAAATCTCCCTTCAATTCAATAGAATAAAAAGAGTCTCTGCAGGGCAGGATACAGAGGATGGCCCCTTACACAATTACAGGCATAATTTTGTGTGTAGGTATGAATAAAGAGGTGACTTGAGTATTTACCAATACATTATCAGTGGTTGCCCCGGGTGATGACACTTGAATTTTCTAAATCAGCATGCTTCTTTAATTTTAGAAAAAGACTTATATGTAAAGATAAAAGTGATTATCACTTGATAGTGGGATTATAAGTGATTTTTTTCTCCTTTACAGCTTTCAGTATTTTCTAAATTTTCTTTTTCTTTGCTTTATTTTCATAAAAAAAATAACAAGAAAGAAAAGAGTCATGGAATTGCTGGTACTGAACTTCCCCTGATCCTACATAGCAGATCCATTTGCTCATGTCCCATAACTGCATCAGCTAGGAGTGGGAGGCACAGAGGTGTCCCGCTGACTTGGCCAGCTTTCAGGAACCAGAGAGCCCATAAAACCTGCATGGGGTACCCTAAAGAGCTACATGTAGGTTGAAAGTCCTGGTTTCAGTGTTGCTGGCTTATGGATTAAAATGTGTCAGTTGAGGTCCCAGCCATCTCTTCCAGAGAGTTTTGTCACTAGTTATCTTTTAAAATATTGTCTCTCTCAAGTTGACAAATGCAAAACAAGCAGAGTTTTATAAACGGCAATTTGTATCTACTATATGTTCAGGGAATGGGAGAAATGTTTACATTTATTAATGCGACTCCTGAAAAAAATTAGAATCTGGCTTGTTATTTGTATATTTGTTTTTAAAACATATCACTAATGATGGAATGTGTCACGTAGGACACACATACCTCCTTAGCACTTTTCTTCTTCAGGTACCAAATATTTGGCTTGGGTGACTGTACCTAATAATCGGGGCTTTAAAACTCCTGAATGCATTTCCATAAGAGGCTCTCTCACTTGAGATTTTAAAGCAAAGGACAGGCTGGTCTTATTTTGAATTAATTTGAGTACAGTATTGACAGAAGGCAGGAAAATAGACTCTGCTCTGGTCCTTTCTGCCCTATGATCTTCAAGTTTGAGTTACTCAAATGGAAGATAAAATAAGTCTTTGGTTTTGAATTGGCAACTTCAAATATTGATTTAAGGAAACCAGGCCATCCAGGATTACTTACTACCTTTAGTTTCAAAACAATGAAAAAAAATCTAATTACTACACATGGGTCTGTACTGATCAGGAATGTTTGAGCACAAAAGACCACACAATTTCTTAACCCTTTAAGGTAAAACTGTAGATGCTCCGATCATTGTTGTACACCAGGGGTATGGTGTAGAGGGAGATTTGGTATGTGTGTGAAAGTGTGTAAGGAAGCCAAAGAAACGTGTTTGAACTAGTTCATCAGTGAAGTTGTCATTGCAGAGAAAAGGAGATAGGCAAAAATTCTGGTTATAAATATTTTAGGGAAAAGAAAGTGTATTAAATACTTTGGTATTCTCCATAAAGTCCAATAAATGTTGGACACAAAGCTTGATCTCATCAACATGAATGGATTCACCCAACAACTCAACAGATACTTGTGTGTCCCTACATAAAAGTAACTATTGTTTTAATATCAACATGCATGAAATGGCCCTGCTCTCAGGAAACTTAATTTCAATGAACCTTCTCAAATGGGAATACTATCTAGTAGAGTATATCTTGTGTAGCAGAGTACGTCTTCAGCTTTCTGAATTTCATTTCTCATAGTGGAATGGAATGGAAGGGCTGAGTGGAGTGAGAAAGCAATGCCACTGAACAGTCCCTCGTTTCCGGGCTTTGAAGATATAAATAACACTTCTTTTATCTGGAAGTAAAGGTCCTTCATTCGGGCCCCAGCTTATATGGACACACTCGCACACACACACACACACACACACACACACACACACACACACACACACACACACACACTCACAGACAACCCAGCAGAAATCTGTCTTTTCCCCTCTTGGTCTCACAGCAGTGCTGATTTTCTCCCACCCAGCTCTAACACTCATTTTAGTACCATCATGCTGTTTTTATATGACCAAGTTTTCAATAGAACTTTCATTTGATGCATTTGCAAAAGCTGAGGGCACAGCAGGCAGTATCTTTTCTTTGGAATAGCACATTAATTTTTAAAGTGTTGAAGCTGATACAATATAGTTTCTGTGAGTATCTGTATGATATTTACTTGATGTACTTGTGGTGGTCATACCTTGGGATCATGCTTCTCTAAATATACTTAATTACATCAATTATTCTGCTGCAAATCCATGAAATCTAACCTCAGTGGGGCTGGTGACACAACTGGGTAGTCCTTTTATTCATCTCTAGTTGACAAACAAGTACCTTCAGCATGGAATGTTCCAAACCCGATCCTGTGGCTGTAAATCTCTAATCTCGGTCACTGATCCTCCACTCACTCTTCTTTTTTCTTTCTTTCTCATTATGTAATATTGTTTAACTTTCAAAAATAAACTTAAAAAAATAATAATTGTAGACTCACATGGGGTTATAAGAAATAATACAGAGATCTTGTATTCCTTTTACCAATATGCCCCAATTGTAACAATTTGCAGAAGTATGGTACAATATCACATCCAGGGTATTGACATTGATACAGTGAAGATACAAAACATTTCATCACAATAAGGATCCCTCATGGTGCCTTTTTGTAGGCTCGCTTTTTTTTTTTTTGCCTCTGGTTGTCCAGTTGCCCCAGCACCATTTGTTGAAATGCTATCCTTCCTCCATCAAGTAGCTTTTGCACCTTTGTCGAAAATCAGTTGGACATATTTGTGTGGGTCTGTTTCTGGGTTCGCTATTCTATTCTGTTGATCTACGTGTTTCTCTCTCTGGCAATACAGTAATCTTGATGACTGTAGCTATATCAGGTGGAGTGATTACTCTCGCTTTATAGGTGGTCCTCTGTTTTGAGGAGTTCCACATCCACAGATTCAACCAACTGCAGACTGAAAATATTTGGAAAAAACAAAACAAAACAATACACAACATTGGAAAATAATACAAATTTTAAAAAGTGATACAGTATAACAACTATTTACCTAGGATTTACATTGTATTAAATATTATAAGTAATCTAGAGATGATTTAAAGTATATGGGAGGATGTGTGTAGGTTATATGCAAATACTATGCCATTTAACAACTATTTACCTAGGATTTACATTGTATTAAATATTATAAGTAATCTAGAGATGATTTAAAGTATATGGGAGGATGTGTGTAGGTTATATGCAAATACTATGCCATTTTATATAGGAGTCTTGAGCATCCTCGGATTTTGATATCCATCAGGGTTATTAACGATACTGATGGATGATGGTATTTTTTCTTTTTCATGATTGTTTCAGCTATTCTAGGGCCTGTACTTTTCCACATAAATTTTAGAATAAGCTTGTCTATGGCTCCAAAAAATCTTGCTTGTATTTTGATGGAAATTGCATTAAATCTATGGATCAATTTTGGGAAAACTGACATCTTTACCATATCTCTCAGTTTATTTGTCTTCCTTGATTTCTTTTACGATATTTTATCATTTTCGACATACAGACTCTGTTCATGTTGTTGTTAAGTTTATATCTAAGCACTTAATTTACTTTGGTATGACCATAAATAGTTTTGAGTTTTAAATTTTGATTCCTATATGTTCATTATGAGTAGAGTATATAGAAATGTGGTTGCTTTGTGTATGTTGATCTTTTATCCTGTGATCATACCCAACTTATTTATTTATTTAAACTTATAAACTTATAATAAAACTTAATAAGTTTATAAACTTATAAACTTATTTATCTGGCAGGTTTTGGTGTTCTTTGTTTTTTTTCAGATTCCTTGGAATTCCCTATATGGATAATCATGTCATCTGAAAATGTGAACAGTTTTATTTCTTCCTTCCCAATATAGATGCCTTTTTACTGTCTTTTTCTTATCTCATTTTGGTAGCTGGAAATTCCAATATTATGCTTATTACGAGTGGTGCCAGACATTCTTTCATCGTTCCTGATCTTAAAGGGAAAGCATTCAGTGTTTTGCTGTTAAGTACGATGTTAGCTATAGGGTTTTTTTTTTTTCCTGCTTTTTTTTGGTAGATATCCTGTATCAAGTTGTGTAAGTTCCCTTCTCTTAGTTTGCTGAGCTTTTGTTGTAAATTGGGTTTGCATTTTTGTCAAATGTTTTTCTAGGTCAATCGATATAATCATGTTTTTCTCATTTGGCCCGCAAATATGGTGACTGATTGTCTTTCAAATGGTAAATTAGTTTTGCAGACCTCTGGAGGTTTTTAATTACAAATTCAATCTTATTAATGGTTAAAGGATTATTCAAGTTGAGACTTGATAGTTTGGTTTTCAAGGAATTAGTCCATTTCTTCTAAGTTGTCAAGTTTATAAGTGTAAAACTGCCCATAATACCCCCTTCTTATTCTTTTAATAGCTGCAGAATTTGTACTAATATCCTTGTTTTTTTCCTGATATTGGTGATTTGCATCTCTATATCTTTGTCAGTCTTGCTAGAGGTTTATTAATGCTATGGCTTTTTATTGAAGAACTAGCTTTTTGTTTCATTGATTTTCTCTGTGGTTTTCTTGTTTTATATTTCTCACTCTTCTTTATCTGAAGATCAAGTCCCCAAGAAAGGAAGAATTCTTTTCCTCTCATGTTCTTTCAAGTTCTTGGTGTCTTCCCCTATCTTTTCTTCATCCTTTCTGTGTTAGAGGAAGGCTCCTTTTTCCTTCTTTCCAAGGCTAAACACTTCTTTTCCAGTTTTGTTTGGTTTTGCCTCTGGGGACATGCCACATTAGGTAACTTTACTTTCTCTTTCACTTTCAAGTTACTCCTTAGCCTATAAATTTGCTCCCACCTCCAGTCCTCTCTAAATAAAATATCTCAGGCATAATTCCCACTAAATTATCACTTTATTGCATTCCTCCACTTACCGAACCTCTCAAGCAGGTAGTCTACGTTCTCTGCTGCTAGCACTTCACTTCTCCTTCATTCTGGCTCCTTCCTATTCTCCTGACTTTGTCCTAACCATGACTCAGTTTACTTCTGATTCTGCTTGTGAGCTTCCGTTTCTGACACTAATTGCCCACTAAATGAGGTTTTATATTGCTGTAACCAGTTCTAACCTCTCTATTCTTTCTGTCCTTTGTCTTCTGTTCTCTTGTGCCTTCTGCTTAGAGCCTGCCTGTAACTCGTGTGTTCCTGGGCTTTGGCATCACTCTGTTATTTTTTTGTTTCTGCATTCGAACTCTTCTAGTTTGGTTGGCCAGTCTCTCTCCAGTACAAATGCCTGATTGACGACATCTATTTGTAAGATTAACCCATAGACTAATTCAAGGCCAGCCACTGCTCCCTGATCCAATCAGTTGTGACCAGCACAAGAAAGCAGTGTGGGTACAAAGCAGACTAACTATGCATAAAGAACTTCTCATGGTTATTGAATATACTTACAGTGTTACTACAGGGTTATTGAATATACTTACAGTGTTACTACAGGGTTATTGAATATACTTACAGTGTTACTACAGGGTTATTGAATATACTTACAGTGTTACTACAGGGTTTTAGCCATTTTTGGTAAAGGAGATTAGTAGCCTATTTAATGATGGACATTATATCTGAATTGGGAGGTTTTTTCAAAAGCTGAAATACACACTTTTAGGTTTAAATTTCTTCAGTTTCTATGACTTATGTACCTAAAATTCACCAAAAAATTATCAGTCCTATGGCTGTTTTCCTTTAAGATGTCAAAG
>NW_007739383.1:1947-3301 GCF_000696425.1 Galeopterus variegatus | reverse complement strand
CCTTTTCCATTATTTCTTGTAAATACTAAAAAATTCATCCAGTAACATTACAGTTCTCATTCTCACTCTAGCTTCACCTCCCTGATTACAAAGTTATTTTAGGGTAAAATTATTCTGAGTTTGCCAAGATTATAAGGAAGAAAGGTCAGAAGTTTATTTTTAAAAAAGATAACCAAGAAGTTTGGCTTCATCTTTGGGAATTTATCTTAGTTCAACCCCCATTAACTCAGCACTTACATGGTGTGAGGCACTAGGGATGTTAAGATGAATTAATAGAGGTCCTAAAATCAAAGATGGTACAGCTTAGTAGATGAGACACTGGTAAATTTCCTGTGGATGACAGAGAAAAGGCACCTTATCCCTTTGAGGGAGG
Source organism: Galeopterus variegatus (assembly GCF_000696425.1). Lineage (NCBI taxonomy): Eukaryota > Metazoa > Chordata > Mammalia > Dermoptera > Cynocephalidae > Galeopterus > Galeopterus variegatus. The sequence continues at coordinate 2,928 of NW_007739383.1, read as the reverse complement.
AAGGAGTGTCAAAGAGAACGTAGCAGAGAAGAGGATGCTTGAGCCACGCCTTGAAGAATGAATTGAAACTCACTAGGGGAAGAAGGTGGGGATTTTCAGGGTGTGGGGAGCGATCCAGGAGTGGAAATAAACAGGGTGAACGACAGCACAGACACTCCTCGGGGCATGTGGAAAAACTACAAGTGGTTTAGTACTTCTGGAGCATCACGTGGCTGGCTGAGAGGACAGGAGCTGAGCTGAGCAGGACAACATGGGAGGGGTTGTCCAGGCCACACGGAGGGGCTTTCACTCAATCCTCAGGTCACTGAGGAAGCTGGAAGCCATTTAAGTTGGGACATCCGTGGTCATATCTGTTCTTCAGAGGGATCATTCAGTCAGCTGCGGGAGAGATGAATTTGAAGGGGTAAAACCAGAGGCAGGCAAACCAGTTCAGAAAGTTGTCCACTCACAATTAAAGAGAAAGATTACAATAAAGAGCTGAGAACCAAGGCATTGGTGAAAAGAAAGGAGAGGTGCTTACCTAACGAAATTAAAATGTAGGACTTTGATGCTATTTTACATTATCTCAATGACATTGCAGTAAACTCTGAATACAAAGAAATGGGGAAACAAACAGGAAGCGAGTGGAATATAATCCTATGATTTTTCAGTTACAGGGGTCACTTCAGGTCAACAAACTGCATTTTTAATCTGGGTGTGTGCATGGGTGCACAATAGATACAGTTCATTTAACAGTTATTTGCATTGCTGTTCAGCTAAGGAGAGTGTTTGTCCACTAGGAATCAAAGAACCCAAATTTGGCAAACTGCATCTAAAGCAGTGAGAAGCACACGTGTGTGGTGCTCGGACTGGAGTCTCATTCTTCTGACTCTACTCTCCAACACTGATGCTGCGGTAAAAATGACCCATGTGTTGTACATGTTTTATTTGTGCTCTTTTCCTCATTCTCAAACTGTTAATAGAAGCCAGAAAAGAGATTTC
>NW_007739383.1:0-1033 GCF_000696425.1 Galeopterus variegatus | reverse complement strand
AACAATCATTTCTATCCACTGATTAACTTTCTCTTAAAAGAATAACTCCTTATATGTCATCCAGTGTGATGGTTAATTTATGTGTCATCTTGCCTGGGCCATGGGGTGCCCAGACATTGGACATTTGGTCAAACATTGTTCTGGGTGTGTCTGTGAGGGTGTTTTTGGATAGACTGAGTAAAGCATATTGCCATCCCTCATAAATATCTATTAAAGAAAATAAGAAACCAAAATTTTAAATTATTTGTAACCCCATTACCCAGAGGCAAGTAGAATATTTGTGTGGGAGGGTTGGAAGTTTAATTTTTCAAAAAATTTGCATCACATTATAAATATTTATTAGTGATCCTAGATCAATAATAGATCAGGAACAAATAGAGAATATTTTGACCCTGCTATCAATATTTAGCCTAATTTTTCCTTGCTCAAGTTTAGCAATGTTCAGTGTTACAAGCAAGTCAGTCTTTGTCTATCCCAAATTTTACTCTATGCTTCTTTTTTAAGTTCTTTTAGCTTTATTGTGTTGATACCTGTGGGTCAAATAATGAGGTCACAATTTCCTTTTCCAAATCAAAACTTGCATAGTTGAAGGAAGTGGGGCTCAGAGCTCTGCCACCTGACTTTCCACTTACGCTGAAGGAGTTCCTGGGGAGTCTCCACAATTAATCTGGGAGAGATTAATTCTGGAGAAGTCTAGCTATTCTATTTAGGATTTACTTTAATGTGTTCTTTATAGTCAGTGATCAATGTACTTTGTTAATATCTGTACTTAATTTTTACTGGCATTTAACACTGATTATCAACAAAGTGTAATTTACAGAGAAATTATGCTAACATTATTTTTGTTTAACCAAACACAAGGAGAAACACATTGTTTAGACCATGGAGCTATTGCCATGGTAACATCAAAGTACATCCTAATTGCAAGAAAAATACCTAAAAGGAAAGAAAAATCCTCAAATTCTGTGCTGGCAAACATAATCCTATATTTTAGAAGCCAGTGACACACTGCCTAGATTTTAACTGGAGCACT
>NW_007739382.1:35591-36816 GCF_000696425.1 Galeopterus variegatus | reverse complement strand
GTGGGTTATACATATGAGGGTACTTCAAAAAGTTCATGGAAAAATAGAATTAAAAGACAATGCTAATCTTTCCATGAACTTTTTGAAGACCCCTCATATTTTATTCAGATAACTGAAGAAGTTTTTCCTCTCAATTTATAAAGTGAAAATTATGAATGAATATAAAATTAGTGGTTACTATTATTTCATCCTTAGAAATAATTTTACTTGTATTTTTCTTTTCCCTTACCTACTTTTATATTTTTATATTACACTTGGTAACTAATGAATTTCGCAACTACTCTTGAAAAATAAAAAAGTGAGGCAAACCTGTCCACCTACCTTTTTTTTTTTCTGGGCACATAGCTAAGACTATGTTCTAAACTTCCCTTGAATGTTACTGTGACCACGTGATCAAGTATTCTCTAATGGAATGTAAGAGGAAGTGGTATGCACATTTCCAGGTCCATTCCATAAAAATTGCCCATGAGCACTCCTGTGCACTGCTTTCCCTTCCTTCTGCCTTAGTTATAAACTCTCAGAGTGACCCCAAACTTGATCATTGGCCTAAATGTCCCTAGACAGTTACATGGGAATGCTATTGTTTTGAATCATTACATGTTTAGTTCTATTACATGTATAACCTAGCTCACCATAACTAATAGAAAAACTACAATATCAAAATGAAGTGCTGCTTAAAAAAAAACGGGCTATAACATAAATTTTTGCTCCTACAACAACAACAAAAAAACGGAGCTCACATAGCAGATGGTGAGAAAATGTACACAGCAAGTTGTAAAGATGGATATTTCGGTTATGCAGGGGCAACGCATTTTAAAAACTCTCACCTGCAAGTACTTGGAAGGTAGAACAAGTGTCTACTGGATGTGCAGTGTAGCTCTAGGGGAAGACATGAAAAAAGCCAGAATGTTAATAAATGTGTGACTGTTATTTGCTGCACTGAGCCATGAATTACAAGGAAGAGCTGAGCTTAGGCAAGAATTAGCAGGTTTTCAACAGAGATTGAAAAGAATAAAGAAAGCCAGAGATTAAAGCATAATAGGGCTAGAAAACCCAACTGCTATGAACCTGAATAATAGGAGATAAGATGAAAAAAGTTTCTGAGATCCAAAGGCATATTAAGATAGTATAATCAAAGGGCTTTGGTTTGTGCAAATATCAGCTTAAGAAGGTTTGTCTTCTCATCCACTCTGATTGTTTCATATGTCCTTAAAGGGGGACGGGG
>NW_007739382.1:33093-34842 GCF_000696425.1 Galeopterus variegatus | reverse complement strand
CCAACATTAAATATTCTCATTTTTGAAATACGTGATATTTAACCAGTTAAATTATATCTTTTTGCTGTTTAATTACATTTTAACTCAGATTATGTTCAATCTATCTCTATATGTTTAACCATCAATTTCATTTCTTCTTTTTTAAAAATGTATATATATTCATTCATTTATTTATTTATTTTATCAATATATAATGTAGTTGATATTCATGTCCCTTTACTGACTCTTCCCTCCACCTTCCCTCTCCCCCCTCATCAACATCAACATCATATCTGTTCACTTGTCTTAACAAGTTCAAGGAATTGTGATTATTGTGTTTTCTTCCCTGCCCCCCCCCATTTGTTTGTGGATTTATTTATTTATTTTTAGCTCCCACAAATAAGTGAGAACATGTGGTATTTCTCTTTCTNTAGAATTGTCCTTGTTTTTATGGAAACTCTTTTTACATTTCTCATTGTATTTTTAGGTAATTTAAATTGGAGTCTCAGGTGCCAGTTTTTTTTTTTGTTTTTTAACTCATTTTGTTTTTCTTGATACATCCAGGAAATTGAAAAGTAAAGTAGGAAACATGATGTTCCGATGAAAAACAACAGGGCTTCTTGTGCTGAGGTAACTACAAGCAGTAATTCTGCATGCAATTATTACTATGCAATCAATAAGTTTAGAGCTAGAAAACTAATGTCTCTCGCTGGAGGTTTCATCAACCAGCAATCTCCAGTAGTGCCCTCTGTAAAGATAGTGTCATTTTTATGAAGAATTTATTAACCTACACTTTATTTTTGAATCAGGGCATGGAATTGCGATGTCAGTATTTAATAGGTATACTCTGCTGATTTCTGTATAGAACGAGTTTTAAAGGCACATCCAGAAATGAGAGGACGGAATGGAGAATGTGCCAAATTCTCTCCAAGTAAAATATTTAAGTTTAAAATTTGAGCTAATACTCTTTTAAATGACAGAAATGTGATCAATCATGTAGTAAAATGCATGCCCTACAGGTTTACAACATAGAAATGTGATCAATCATGTGGTAAAATGCATGCCCTACAGGTTTACAACATGTTCTTTTTTAAAAAATAAAACTAATACATGTTAATTACAAGAGAATAAAAAGAAGAAAATAAATTTACCTATAATTCTGCCAGGGAATAGTTACTCATCTGTGTAACTCCTTCCTATCTGTCTGTTTTTCTATCTATCTTTGTCATCTATATCTATCATCTATTCTTTCAGATTCTTCTGCCTTATGTGTGTGTATACATGTGATATGTTTGTTTTTAAATATTTTTACCAAATTTGGTTATACAATTTATGTAATTTTATTTTGTGCTTTTTGTACTTTACATATAGTGAGTATATTTTCATATCATTAAACATTCTTCTAAAATATAATTTTAAATACCCATATGGAATTCTTTATATAGATGTAGTATTCATTTATCTATAGTCAAACATTCGCTGCTTCCAATTTTGTTTCTTAATACATTTTCTAAAAAGATCTTTTTTTCCATGATTTTATGGCTCAGATTTTACTTTTTCATTATTGCAGATTGTTACAGATAAAATTCCTTGGTCACAAAGGGCAGCCTCTTTTAAAGGCTCTTTCCATTAACTGGCAAATGATTTCAGGATAGGTGTACTAATTTATATTCCAACCTACAGTGTCTGAGAGAACCTACTTTACTAACCCAACATTAAATATTCTCATTTTTGAAATACGTGATATTTAACCAGTTAAATTATATCTTT
>NW_007739382.1:30358-31114 GCF_000696425.1 Galeopterus variegatus | reverse complement strand
GGGTGATATCTAGGAGATTCCGTAACTTAGTTATCATGAATAGCACTGCAGTAAACATGCAGGTGCAGATATCTCTTCATTATGTTAATTTCCTTTCCTTTGAATAAATACTCAGCAGTGGGATTGCTGGATCATATGGCAGTTCTAGTTATAACTTTTTAAGTATCTTCCATACTGTTTTCCAAATGGCTGCACTAATTTACAGTCCGACCAACAGTGCCCCTTCCTCTGCATCCCTGCCAGCATTTGTTCTTTTTGTTGTTACTGTTGTGTCTTTTTGATAATAGCCATTCTAACTGGGGTGAGATGATATCTCACTGCGGTTTTGATTTATATTTCCCTGATGATTAGTGATGTTGAGCATTTTTTCATATGTTGGTCATTTGTATGTCTTCTTTTGAGAAATGCCTAATCAGTTCATTTGCCCATTTTTTAATCAGATTATTTGTTTTTTTTTGCTGTAGAGTTAAGTTCTTTATATATTCTGGTTATTAATCCCTTGTTGTATGAATAGTTTGCAAATATTTTCTCCCATTTTGCTGGTTGCCTCTTTCTGTTGATTGTTTCCTTTGCTGTGTGGAAGCTTTTCAGTTTGGTGTAATCCTGTTTGTCTACTTTTATTTGTTGATTGTGCTTTAGATGTCTTCTTCATAAATTTTTTCTTGGGCCAATGTCTTGGAGTGTTTCTCCTGTGTTTTCATTAGTAGTGTAAACCATTATGATATTTAGTAATAGAAGTAACATTGGATTTTTTTT
>NW_007739382.1:27176-28745 GCF_000696425.1 Galeopterus variegatus | reverse complement strand
CCTCTGTTCAGATTCAAATTATTTTACAAAATCTATTGCAGTAGTCATAGGTACACTGCTACATAAGTACCCACAGAATAAAATTTTAATACTATATAATGAAATCTAGACCCTTCACCCTTAAATTTTCTTTTCCTGATTCCTTCTTATACCTACTACTCTTCCATTACATAATCCTCTGCTCTACTCAAACTTTCTCACTTAATTTTTCATTAACTATAATAAATGGCATTTCTTCCTTTGTGTTAATACAATCCCAAAGAGTGTCTCCATCTCCTCTTTCATTTCCCCATGTTTACTTAAAACTTTTCTGCCAAACTTAGTTAAGAACTATAACTGAGCATCCTTCGAAAAGTGAAATACAACAGGATGTGACTCTTACTCTAGTGTGTGTAGAACTATCTGGTTACAGTTAAAGAGTTTTTAGTGGCTTTGGCAGCAATATTAAAAATATGCTAATTTTAAAAATGATAAAGTTGATTACCAGTTAATTACCAATTACCTGCTCATACATATGAGCGGCCTTCCAAAAGTTCAGGGAAATATTCATATTTTCTTTTAATTTCTTTTTCTATGAACTTTTTGACGTACCCTCAATAAGCAGAACTAGATATTGAAAATGTGGCCTAGAAAAATACAACCTCTGTCCCAGTCTAGGCCCTTATTATTATTATCCATTATCCAAAATTTCTCACAAGGATTGTTGCAATTGTCTCTTAACCAGTTGTTCTGTTTCTTGCCCTATAACCAATTTAACATCTATACTGAGTTATGTATCTGACACCCACATAAAATTGTGCCATTTCTGTGCTTTAATTGCTTAAGTAACCCCTTATCCCAATCTGATAAATTATAAGTTCATGACATATTATGGAGGAGTANTTAAGTAACCCCTTATCCCAATCTGATAAATTATAAGTTCATGACATATTATGGAGGAGTACCTCAGCTAGGCACTGTGTATTCCCACCTTATCAAGACGTTTGCTCTCCTCTAAATGTTCCAGAAATCTCATGCCACTTCACTTCTGCCCGTGCCTTTCTCTGTGACTGAAGGGCCCTCCAAATCTGATCTAAGAATTCAATAAACATTTTTTATGTCTCAGTGATAACTCATCATTAAAATCGTCTCTCACATCCCAAGGTATATTTATGCTCCCCTTCTTCTATATACTAAATTAATCTTGTGCCATTAATTGTGCATTAGAGTAACTACTATTTTACATGTTGATTGATCAATTATCTTTTCATTAGATTGTAAACTCTCTTGAAATAGAGGATTATGTTTTGCTATCTTTTATTTGCACCACTAAGCATAGCGTTTAGCCTATGGCACAGTCCAGTGCAATAATATCCAGTTTCTTTGATGGCCACCATGGTGTTGAATATATTCAGATCTTTGGTGTACTCTGGTGCATCCATCACAGTTTCAGCTTGAGAAATGTATCTGTTTTACATGTATCTATAGCATAATATTTAATTATCACATATATTATAATAGAAAATGCTTAAGTTTTTAGGTGAAAGATATTTTTCCATAAATCCTTCTCCAGTATTTTGTAATTAGTTA
>NW_007739382.1:0-26443 GCF_000696425.1 Galeopterus variegatus | reverse complement strand
TAAGTTTTTAGGTGAAAGATATTTTTCCATAAATCCTTCTCCAGTATTTTGTAATTAGTTAACCTTGGGCAAGTTACAGAATACTCTGTCTTTAAAATAAGTCTCAACATCTATGCACTGTAGAATTGTTACAAAAAGTAAAATTAAATAAGATAGTGTTTTTAAAGTTCTTAGTTACATAGTTTATTATTTTATTAAATGACACTTTACAAATTGGATAAGTAAATGATACCAAAGGGATCTACATTTATAGGTACTAAGAATTATATGAGCACCATAGAGTTTCTCAGTGTTTTCTTGAATACTGATGTCACTGGAGAGGTCTTAGAACAGTTAAATGTTCTCTTATTGAAGATTTGTGTAAGAAATGTTGAACAGGAATATTTACTAGAGTATGTTGCAATGTCTTTTAAAATATGCTAATGCCTGCTAGTCTGTAAATCTCTAATATGGGCCATTGCACAAAATATTTTCCCAGGATATTTTGTTATACACCTTTTCCCACTTATTTTTCATGGGACCCTTTTTACATTGTACAGAACATTATTTTTCTATGAAATTGAGTTTGGGAAGTCATGTTTAACCTCCACAATTTATCTTTCAATGATATATAAAACATGCTATTCTATTCTGAGTAGCAGAGAAATGTGGAAAAATTTAGGTAATATTCCTGGTCATTTTAGAAGTATCGTCCAGGAGAACTTTCTGTGATGATGGAAATGTTCTATAAGCTGTTATTCAAAACGGTAGCCACTAGTCACGTGCAGACTAGTATGTTATGTATGTTGCAACCAAAGAACTAAAATTTTATTTTACTCTATTTTAATTGATTTAAATGGCTATATGTGTTTGGTGGCTTTCTACTGGATGTCACAGTTCTAGGGTATTATTCTGTGGTAGACGGATGATGGAAATGTTCTATAAGCTGTTATTCAAAACGGTAGCCACTAGTCACGTGCAGACTACTATGTTATGTATGTCGCAACCAAAGAACTAAAATTTTATTTTACTCTATTTTAATTGATTTAAATTTAAATTTAAATGGCTATATGTGTTTGGTGGCTTTCTACTGGATGTCACAGTTCTAAGGTATTATTCTGTGGTAGACACAGTTACCTGCCATTATGTGGTATGGATTAATTTTGTTTACTTTAACATGAAAGTTGATTCATGCCCCAGTTTTTCTTAGTTACTTTTTATAGTTCTATCATTCATCAATTTTATGAAAGAAATTTTGAATTCAGTTTAATTTCTTGCCACTGCCACTTCTTGGAACAAAGCATTCTTTAAGCTTATTATCCACTGTGAATAAGGACTTCCTGATATTTATTCTAAGAGAATTTTGCTCAATTTTTGTGTTTTACCGATTATCTTGCTATGTCAGGCTTAGGAAAGTAAATGGATTGTTAGTATATCTATTTATAGGAGGGTACTTGAAGTTCATGGAAAAATAGAATTGAAAGATGATACAAATATTTCCATGAACATTTTTATGTACCCTCATGTTCATGTTTATATAGATTTTTATCCTATTTCTTCTATACTTTCACTGTTTTGAATTGAAATATTATCATGTTAATGTATTACATAATTGCACATATAATATTTTAGAAGAATATTGTTTTATATTGACTAAGGACAATATATTTTGTCTTGTTTCTATTACTATCATTAAAATATGAAAGAATCTGTTGACCTTTTTGGCTGTGCCAGCAGAGGGTTGATAACCTGGGGGTAGGGAAGGGAGAAACAGCAAACAAAAACAAACAGCAATCATGACAAAATTTATTATGATTCTCTCTTTTTTCTGAGTTAAACAGTGTTACCCCCAATTTGAATTTTGTGCTTTTATATTCATTTCTTTGAATTCATCTACTCTAGATTTTGGCTTCTAGTTTTCAGCCTATTTTCATAAAACTGTAAGATCCTGTGATTTATTTTATCAGAATGTATCTTCATTTATGAAAAATGTATGTTATCCAGCAACTTTAAAATTTTAAACCTTAGAGACTTTGAGGATTGAAACGATTATGATACACACTGTCTCCACATGCTATTCCAAATAAAAGCAATAGAAAATGTTAAATGGCTCTACCAAAGTCCAATCTTCTGATTTTTTTCCATAGTCATTCTATAGTCCTGAGTTTATATAAGGTATTTAAAAGGTTCTGGACACAACTTTTGTAAAAACTTTTAAAACTTTTAAGTAGGTTACATTGATCCCTTTCTCTTATGAGAATTATGTTCTCTATAAGAACTGTAATAAATTAATTCCACACAATTTACTCAAATTTTGCAAAGGATTAGGTGAGTTGCTTTTTGTCAGCTCCTGTGGTTATTTTGAAACTCATCCATGTCTGGTTTCCTCTTTTTCTGGGCACATTCCTTGACCTCTTGGAGTTAAGCATTAGTAAGGGACTCTTTCTGTTCAAGATATTTGGAAGTTCACATATTTCTTGTGTCTTGAAGTTACCCATAAACTTTGAATTATTAATAATTTTTATAATTGAAAATAATTGATTATACATATTTGTGGGGTACAGAGTTGACTACTATCAACACCTGTGTACAATGTGTGATACTCAAATCAGTATAATTAGCACGTTCATTATCAAAAAATATAATCAATTTTTGTGTCCCTTAACCAATTTCTCGCTAATCCCTTTTCCCACCTCTAGTAACCACAGTTCTGATTTTGTTAGTGTAAGATCTCTGATATTTAGAATCTGATTTAACTATCCTACCTTGTGTGTCATCTCAGGTAAAAAACAGGGAGTTGAACTCCATGTTCTTATAGTATAGGTATGTTCAACTTTAGTGGATAATGTCAAACACTGTTCCAAAGCAGTGAATTATCTGACACTCTCACAAGCACTTCATGAGAGTTCTGCTTGTTCCACCCTCTCTACAATATTAACTGGTTGTGCCAGTTAAGGAAAAAATTAGCCACTCTAGTGGGTTTGCAGTGATATGGCATTTGGGTTATAATCTACACTTTTGTAAGCCTGTCATTTGGATATCTTCTTCTTAGGTATACCAAGGTCCTTTTCCATTTTTCTTTAATTGGGTAGTTTTACTTTTTTCTATTAATTTTAAAGATTTTTAAAAATAATCTGGAAGTAAGCTTACTGCATGGTATAGATTTTACAAATATCTTCTAGTCTATGGCTTTTTCTGTTACTCTATTAATGGTATCTTTTGATAATGCTTAAAGTCCAAATAAAAAAATATTTTGCCTTATGGTTACTGCTTTCAGTGTGTTGTTTAAGCAATCTTAGCCTATTCCAAAGTGATACAAACTTTCTCATATATTATTCTTCTCTAGTACATGCATCAAAGACCTGCTTTACTTTATCCCAATTTGATATGACAATTTTAATTATCTTTCAGTTCAAAATATTTTATGATCTCTAATTTCACTTATCACATAGTCCATGGTTGCTTAGAAACAAATATTAAGATCTTCTTTGTCTTGGGTTTTCCACAATATTATTGGCCATCATCTCTTCAAATATTGCTTCTGCAAATTCTCTTTCTCTTTTTCCAGAACATGAATTATCTATACGTTTAATTTTTTTTCTTTTTTCATTTTTCATATGTCTCTTCAGTTCTATATGTTCTTTTTATTGTTGTCTTCAAATTGTATACTTCTTCTGTACTGTCTTATCTTCCAAGTCGTCAATCATTTGTTTATATTTAATCTCTTAAACACATCCACTAAATGTGTTTTTTCCCCCTCATTTATTGTATTTTTCATTTTCTTTTTATAGATTATTTCCTGGTTAAATTTTCCATTAATTTATTTGTTGAAAACATATTTTTTTATTCTTGCTTAAGTCAGACAAACTGAACCACTACAAGTATTAAAGTAATAGGAGATTTAATATAGGGATTTTAACCTACATAATATGTGAGAAGAGATGGGGGGAGTGAAAACCCAGATGTCTGCAACTGGCATACAGAAGAAACAGTCACCAAATGGCTTCACTCGGGATATCTGAAAATATAGAAAAAAAGCAGAAACCTTCAAGGAACCCAAAATGTCTTTGCATTTAGCTTTTAAATTAGGTCCTCACAGTGGAGGTATGGAGAGATCTGTGAATACTGCCACAAGGGTTAAGTAGAGTTGTGCAAAGCTTTGCAAAACCCCCACATGTGACAACCATTGCACCTTACAAATGTGAGTTTCCAAAAAATTTAAACTTCCAAAAATAATGGCTTCTGCTGAATTTTCCTTTTGCCCTCAGTAATTACCAAAGTTGATAAGGTTCTTTGGCTGGTGGTGTGAAAATGTATTCTGGGTACCTGACTGCAAAGCGAGTTGCAGGATGTAGTGACCAGAGGACCATAATAACTGCTACTGCCCAGAACATGCCCTAGATACTTAGGAATGTTGACCAGACTGTAAGGAACCCAAACAATTCTTTTAAGCAGAGAGTAAATAGGTTAAGAAAGTAACCAGATGGCTTAACACACCATCAATGACTTTTTTTTTTTTTTTTTCTGTTCTCCCTTTCCCTTTTCTTTTCACAGTATAAAAGACTAGACAGGTGTGCATTGCAAACACGGAGATCTACCTATTCTTGCTGCCACCCAAGACTGCCTCATATGTAAGTTCCCTCTGAACAAATCTTTGACTACCTATCAACCTGGGGTAGTCTGTATTGTTCTTTGGTCTGAGCTTGCCCTCATGTACGGAGAGCAGTTCTCGGTTCCGGCAGAGAGTTTTACAAACAGCTGGCTAAGTGACCCAAATCTAAACTTTAATTTTTGTGAAGTCTGAGTCATTACAAGTCCTTTCTAGGAGATTAGCACTCTCTCTTGTGTTTGTTATTTCAGTTTCATACTAAATTTATCCCATGACATCAGATTACTAAAAAACTCCTCAGAGAATCTCATGGGTTCCAGACACATTGCTGCTTGCCTGTGTTGTATAGTAGCAACCCAATTTTCTCTTGATATTCAGAATCAATCACTCCATCTAGTACAGGAAGAGACTTAACTGGGTGCCATTAGCTACCAGCACTATCCTCAGGTAAGGGAATAATCATTTCAGTCCCGAAGGAGTGATCTAAGCATCACACAGAACATGTATTATTGACCACATCTTACTCTGCTCTGGTCTACTTCTTTTGTATCATAACTTCTGCGAGCAGCTCTGCTATGATTCTTACCTGGGAAGTAAGAAAAATACCAGTGAGAAGAACTATAGCCCTGCTGCAGCTGGTCTCGTTTTATATTTATTCATTGTCTCCCTTCCCTACCATCCAAGAGATCTAAACACCTGGTTATCCTGCCCTTCCCAAGCCATTTCTGTTGCACTTGTCCATTTATTTTCAAAAGTGCTCAAATGAATACCAACATACATGTAAATTGGTAATCTGGTATCAAAAATAACCTTTTGCCCTTATATCTAATAATAGCCTACCTCTTCCTCAATTATTCATTCCACACAGATGACCTCTTCCCTTGTCTGCTCGTCTCTTCATGTGAGGAGCCCTAAGTGACTAGGTGATAGTAACTTAAAGTTTGGTGAGACTTTTCTTATTTCCTTCAGGGAAACATTCATCTCTGGGAAACACAAACTCTAAACTAATATTGCTCAGACCACAAAGATAGGAAGTACAAAATCCCCAAAAAGGTCATGGAGTTTGGTGGTAAGGGGGCCACTCTTACTGTCATCCTTGGTGACCAAACCCATGTTTTATTCTACCTATTGAAGACACAGAAGCATAAAATGATCACAGATTCAGGGCAAACACTAAGTCTTGAAAAATGTCTCCCCATTTTTTCAAATTATGATATCCAAGCTGGTGTGTCAGTTACACCTTTGAAAGGTATTTCTATCACTCTGTGAGGTCAACAGCTTCTAGGTGGTGAGACATATAATAGGATCAAAAGATCCTATAGTCAATGTCAAATCTCACATCTTCTTTGCTCTAAAATGGGATTTTATTATGTAGGATCTTGGGTGAGCAGATCAAGCCATATATGATTCTGCTCAAGGCCTTTCAGGCAGTAAAAAATACCCTACCAAATTTATTTTTGACTCAAGACGAATCACTACTCTTTTCAAAATCAACATGCTGGCTATCCATTTTTTGTTTTTTGGTTTTTTTAAATTTTAGATTGAGTGGTTTCTTTTTTGGAAGCCCATTATTAACTTGTGCCTGTGGACATAGTGATCTACTAACTATTTCCATAGCTCTCAGGGAGTCAGGGTCCTTTACTGCCTCTTTGACCTTCACACGCATTTCAACTCAGCCTCTATTACTTATGGTTCCCATCATCCCCATTGCTATCAGGAATCTCTGTTCTGAGACAGCACCTTCTATTATGTCCCACACCACTGAGTCACCACTGAGCTTCTCAGTAATGGTGTTGCCCCTTTCCTTAGATCATTTCTTACGGTTTTGGAAAAAAAAATAGTCTTTCAAGCACCCCTTGTAGAACTTAGGCAGTTGGTGGGTTTTCTGACCTTAGGTGGCATTTCTACTCAAGCAAATTCATTTTTCTGAGGTTTTTACTCTTCCATTGTCTTTTGTGGCAATTCTGGCTTTTCTGTTTATTTACTGTAAGCCTGATGGCATCAACTTCAAAGAGACATGCTAAAAGGATATTATTAACATGTTCTGGAGATCATTCTAAGGTGATAAATCTCGCATAATGAGAGAGTTTCGTGTCTATAAGCTCTCCATAATCCAACTACCTTTAAGTTCTAGCCCTGTTGATCCAGCACCCTAAGGTTCAGTCCATGTTCATTCTCCAGGGACTGCAGTATATGCCGGCTACCTCTTGAAGCTCTCTTGAGCTATACTCCCTTTCCTTTCTTAGTAGGCCCAGCACTACCCTGATCATGTTACCCTGTAGTTTAAATCTACTTATTGGCCTGGTAGCCCAGGGAAGTAGTGAGGGTTGATCCTGAGGAGGGGGCTTGCTTTCCTGCATGTCAGAGGCCTCTATATCGTCTTCGAGCAAGGGGATGCACTCACATTATCAGAAAGCAGTGGGCCATTTCTGAACACCATAGGGTTCAGAAAAATTTGGAGATTTAGGATTTTTAAAATTATCAAATCAACCTAGATATGCCCATCTCATTACTCGATGTTCTTCTCCCTTCCAGTCAATGCTCTGAACTTGGTAGAACATGCTAAATGAGATTGAGACCTTATGCTCCTCTGCAGTTTCCTTTGTAGATAATTTTATTGATAAATCCTTATCTTTTTATACCCTCTGGCTGCTGAATTTGAGAGATTATTTCCATGTTGTCAAAAAAAGCCTTTTAATTTTCAAACTAAGCTTTTAATTTATCAGTAACCACACTCAGCTTTTTTAAATCAACTTTTCTCAGTGTATTAGAAGAATCCAGAGACAGCAATTCAATTCCATAGATAATTCAATTTTTACTTGTCCAAGCTTCTTTAATGCTTGGCTATTTTCCCCACCAGTACCTTTCCTTCCCTGGTATCTCATTTCAATTCCACCAATGAAAATTTAAAAAATTGTACGACTGCTATATTCTGGTGGCTCTCAATGTTCCATCTACTTCCAGACATGGAGTCTTCCTTGCTGAGTAGTCACATAGCACCAAAATCCAATTTTTATGTCTATTTCCTCAGATTACTCCTGGAACCAACTGTTTTATGCTGTCTTTCAGAGACTGACGTTTTCTTTCAGTAAATTAATTGGGTAGTATTCCAAGAGGTATATGCTGGGGACTGAAGAAAGTAGAATTTCATTGAAGAGAAATTGAAGTGTGATGCTATCTCAAGAAAGGCCTTAGGTATTTACATGGGGATATCTGGAATTTTCTCAACTTACGGAAAAGTTTTTACTTCTGCATTAACCAGTCACTGGATGCTGCCTCCAAGGACAAAATATGACTTTGGGCAAAGTTGCATACTTTCTCTGAGAGCATACTTTCCCTTGGAGAGTGATTCAGCTGAGAGCCTTCAGCCATGGAAATGCTCAACAGCTAAGGGAATGAGCCTCAGTCCTCAAAAACATACCCGAGCAGCACATCACAGCATCTCCTTTAAGGCATTTAGGAAGACGAGTGAAAGCAAACAAGAAGTTGTAAATTTCTGTCATATGTTCTAATCCTCACAGGACAGCATCTACCCAAGAGGAAGTACACAATCACCATATAGATAAAATGACTTACCAGACGGATATAAGGTATCCTTAGCCATTACAGTGCTTACACAATGCACCTGTTAGCAATGTGGCAAGAGTGGCAAGGATGGAGGCTGTCATATACCCAGTGGTCTAGCTTCCTTCTTACTAAAACTGATCTAGATACTGTCTTGGTGAATAAACACACTACTATCAGAGGAGAGCAAAATCCACCCCTAACTATTGTATCATTCTTTAGGGATGATGAGTGGAGACACATTAATTACATGAGCTTCTTTCTACCCTGAAAAGGATAATGATTCGGCCTTACTGGAACATACTCTAACTCTGAATATGGGTTATCTTCCAGTCCATAAAACTGCTGCCAATACCATCATTTGAATACTTAAAGAATGCCAGATTTGATTTTCATTGCTATTGCCTCAGATAAAGGGAACATTTTACTGCATAGTACATGGAATAATGGGAACATGGCTGTAATACGAACAGGTTAAACTGTGTAATACATCATCCAGAAGCAGTCAATACAATAGAATAATGGAATGGCTTACTAAAGGCTCAACGTATGTGACAACTTGGGAACAACATCCTGATGAGCTGGAGCACTCTGTTCCAGGATATAGAAAATACATTGAAATAACGGTAAATATATAGTGATTTTTCTCCAATTCCTACAGTCAAGAATCTATGAGCCAAGAGATAAAGGTAGGACTAACTCCTTTCACCATTGTTTCCAATAACTCACTTGTGTTATGTTTTGTTATGCATTTTCATGGCCTTATAACCGTAAGTTTTGATTAATTACAGATCATGGATAGAACATTTGGACCAGAAGATATATATGTGAGTTTGTGTATGTGTGTGTATCCTAGTTAAAGTGCATATATACTCATATATGTATACACATATACACACACACACACACACAAAGAGCATATATGAGTATATATGCTCTATGCTCTTCATACTGGTGGACAAAAAAGAAATTAATATTTGCGTGGGATAATCATTCTGATTATTGTGAGAAATTAAGGTTCTATTTCAAAATGAATAAATATAAGTCTGGAACTCAAAAGACTCAGTGGTATAGGTTTTGTTTCTGTCTAATGATAACAGTGAATGGGAGAATTCATAATCCACAGGATTACAAAGACAAGAATAGTGAGGGTGCAGAACAATCACAAATGAGGGTATAAACCACCTCACAGGGCAATGTAGGTCATCTAAAATGTCCAAAAATGAGGAAAATCTACATGAGTGAAGTCAGAGATTTGTCAACACATTGTTTATTTTCCAAAGACTTATCTGATAATGTGGATATTCGAATATTTATTTGTAGCCCAGACATTAGAAAAGTAAACAGTTCCAAGGATGACCCCTGAAGAAATGACTGTCAATGGATAAATGATTCTCCCAACCTCAGGTGGACAATTTTGAGAGGCATGATATATGTTCTTTGGAAGGTACCAGGAAGAACTGAGTCACAGCTGCCCACAATGGCAACCTCAATAGAGTATCCTTTACTGGCTCTTTCTCCTTATCTCAGTCTCTCTGACCTTAACTCTGCTCCCTGAAATTAAATCCTAAGTAAATTACTTGCCCACAAGTCATTGTCTTAGGCTAGGATAAGTAATTAAAGTAGCCTGGAGTGATTAAAAGAAAGGGCTAAATATATAGTAAGTTACACTTCCACCGCTGAATAAAAGGAAAAACATGTATGATTTTATTTATATTTTTATTCTTGGACAAGCAAAATCATAGAGGCAGCTAGCATGGACTCTGCAAGAAGAACACTTTGGTGCAAATATTGTATGAGATGACAAGCATTGAGGAACAAGTGTTATTATTGGCTATAATTAGTTACTATTATGAATGCATATCTACATTAAGTATTGTCTTCAGTGAGAACAAGTTACTGCCCTGCTCAAAATGGAAAGGATCAGATGATTCCAACTTGCCAACAGGTGGCTGGAAGATTCCTTACTAATGTGCCATATGGGGAGCTCAGCGTTGCTCTTATAACAGAACATAGTGAGGGGGATCTTATGCTGAATTCCTCAGTGAGGGGAATTATATGTTGTCACAGATGAGGGGATTCCATCTTGTTAAGCTCTTCCATAACCAACATTCCTGCCACCATGACATTTTATACTTAAGTCCATTAACCCTCTGTTAAATGTTCTCTAATTGCCTGGTAAAAAATGATAGTCTGTTATGTACGGACTGATTCATCCTGTCCAACTGATTATGGGAAGCTTTCTCTGTGGTGGATGCCTTCTATATATTCACATGTGAAACAAGTATTCTCATAGGCTGTGCCCATTTTGAGAGATCTACCTACATGCATGCTGGTCTCAATGTCCCAAACATAGTCTGTCCATTTCCATGACTAACTAAAAAAAAATGTTAAACACTACCATAAATCAGTATTGCTATGCTTTTATTTAATGATCCTCACTCTGAAAGTGGACAATCAGAAATATCACTTTACATTTTGTCCACTTGTGTGATCTCCCTTCACTACTATTCTTTCTAGTCATATGGAAGCTGTACTATGGAACCATGTTATGCATAATCATCTGTGAGTCAGGCCTGTTGATTTTTCTTACTTCATCAACTTGTCATAAGAACTTTTCATGAATTCATCAGTGTGGGTTGAAGGCAAGGTAGAAATACCGGAGAGAATACATGCAACTTGCTTATGTCTTCTAGAGCTACTCAAGTCTAATCTCACTTATACTGTGTCCTCATAATAATGGATTGCTTCTGTACATTCCCAATTTTGTGTCCTGGTGGAAAAGCAAGCAGTTTATGATGGATAGGTAATTTTTCAAAGAATAAGTGAAAAAGTAATTTACAATAAAATGATATTTTAATATGTAAATACCAAAACACAACTACACTGGAACACAGAAGGTAGAGACACTCTGTATGTGTCTACTACAAATCTAAACATACAGTTGTGTTGGTGACTCAAAAATTATGACTAACATTTCCATTGGTGGATAAATTTCTTGTCATAGTGAATAACTCTTGGGACATTCAGAACAAGGTAATGCACAGTCCATTCATGATTTATTTTTGTGTTTTGTTTTACACTGTAAACCATGGTTAGGTCTGTCCCTAGTTTTTAACTGAAAGTTGACTCTTGAAGACTGAAAAGGAGTTTAAAAGATTGACAGTGTTGGAGTGGGGAGAAGTTAAAGAAAGGAAACAAAAAACTATCAAGAATCAAAGTGTGCTCGAGAAATTTTCAGGGCAGTGTAGGAAAGCCTACTTAGAAAACTAATTCTCATGATGCAGAAATCTCTGTTACAGGAATGTGTTAATAAAACATCATACTATCTTGAGCTTCAGGGGGAGACTTATTTACGGGTTTAAACCATTTACGATAATTCAATTTTCTTTGATGATAATTAGCTCACGAAAGGGCACGTTATTAATATTGGCCAATGAGAAAGTAGCTGAAATCTTCTAAAATTACAGGTTTCCATTGGTGAAAAAGTCATCAAGAAGAAGCATCTCTTCATTCATTGGACCTTAGCTACATATGGAATTGCAGCAGCCCTTGTGCGATCATGATGGACATTACATAGTGAAGCTGTCAAAACAGAAATGTAAAAGAAACATGGGGTTTGATCCTGACAATGGGCATAAATTAAACATCACTGTAATCTGCTTGACATCTGCATTTCTTGTTTCCTAAGATGATATATCCCTTTATTGTTTGTGCTATTTGAATTAGAATTCCTGTACCTTATAACTGAGAGGATTCCAACTAGTATAACAAGTGTGGAAAAGTTGTTTTAGAATTTCATTTATATTCAATGTCTAGCCTAGAATCTAACATTAAAAAATCCTCAAGAAATATATTTAAAGTAACCAATAAATGAAATATTTTCACCACTTAATCTAACCAATCACCCTATTTTATTAATAGATATATGGGAAAAGGCAATTTTAAATCTTGTCCCCAGAAACACTCAATCCATAGGGAAAAGAAGAAGGTGGCCTATTCTTTTTAAAGACTGTAAGATTAAATACTTTTTTAGTATAGAGATGATTAAAAAATCATCTCTACATTACTCTAACAATTCATGTGTAATGATATTTTTAGAGTGATATTAATGAAGATGACGTATTAGGATTTTATCTAAGGATTTGTATAGCTTTAGGTTTCATTCCTGGTGATAGTAAAGACTGGTTTTTCATCTTTTTGAGAAGTTTTCTAAAAAAAAAAATACAATAAAAGTTCACATTTCTAGCTGAATTTTATATTGTGGTGAAAAATAGAACTTACGTGCTTCTTTAAAAATTGTCTTGGATGGCCTTCTATTAAATTTCTGGTAGGTGACCAATCTAAAAATATCTTGGAGAAAATTTTTTGTTTTGTATTACAAATAACAAAGGAATAAAAGCTTCTAAAGACTATAGTGGTAACTGTGTTCTTGCCTATTGCAAGAATATCAGCAGGTGTCTTTATCAGAGCATTTAGGTCAATATTTACCGTAACTACAAACGCTATCATTAGGTCTGCTCATTACATGAAATGCCGAGGAAAGCAGGAAAAAACTGAATAAAGAACTCAAGGTATCCCTGATAGAAGTTTTCTCACACACAAAAAATTAGAATGGCCTGATCCTGAGTTTAATGACAGAGGATGCCCCAGGCATAGGGAAATTTTTTTCTGCAGTGTATGATTCAGTTCTGTGTTTATTCTGCAGTGTTAAAGCACTGAAGACAAAAACGTGTTTCATACTATAATTACTAATGACATGCGTTAAGCGCCAACCCCTTGTCAAACTTGGCATTACCCCTTATACTGGATGAATGCAGCTTGTTTCTTGGATGCATTTCATGTACTTTGTATTGGATGTCGTGTACTGTGTATTAATCTTCCCAGAAGCACTTAGAAAGAGGTAATTTGTATGATGATTAGGAGATAACATAAGCATCAGAAGACAGATTTTCCAAAAGTGTGAATTAGGTATTACCCTCTAAATGCATGTTTCTTTAAACCTTGGAAATCATCTGTGAGTGAAACAACAACAAAATGGTCATCTCTTCTATAGAAAATTGTTTCTAAATTTGCTATAGAACAGTGTGAGATATTTACAGGTTTTTTTAAAAATTAATTATTTTTAAAGCTTAGTGGGCCATCTTGTGTTGGAAATGAGGGAGAAAAATATTCTTTGAATCTTTTAATTTTCTTGCTTTAAAAATAATTTAATAATTTT
This sequence comes from Galeopterus variegatus, assembly GCF_000696425.1. Taxonomy (NCBI): domain Eukaryota; kingdom Metazoa; phylum Chordata; class Mammalia; order Dermoptera; family Cynocephalidae; genus Galeopterus; species Galeopterus variegatus. The sequence continues at coordinate 13,070 of NW_007739382.1, read as the reverse complement.
CTTTTGCATTCTACTAAAGTCTTCTCTGTTTCTTGTTAAGTTAGTAAGTAGTAAACACAAATATTAACTGAATTCTCATAAAACGCAGAGGACACATTGTTCATAAGGTTTTTACTTGCTTTTTGTTTTGTTTTGTTAAAGAATTAAGGTTTGCAACCCTTTGGATGACCTTGTGTGATTTCTGATTGCTAAGTCAATATATGATAAGTAGAAATTAGCTGATCATACTGGCGTTTCCTATCTTTCCACATATTATCATTGCCAGTTATCAGTTCCAATAGGAGGTTGGAAACTTTCATTTCTATTTGAAGTCATTACATTTAATATAATTTACAGCAACATATGGTGGAAAACCATTTCCACAGGACACCGTAAAAAATGCTATCAGTAAAAAGAGTATAGTTTACATTCAGGTTAAGTGAACTGTTGTCTTAAGTGTAATAGCTAAAGAATAATTCATACCTATTAAACTTTTCGCTCGGAAACAGACAATATATAAAAATTTTATACACATGTTACCCTTACACCATTTCTTTATTTTCCATTTAGAATAAAAATGCTTAGATGATGAAAGAATTGAGTTAATCAAATTCCTCCCCATTCAATACTATGTAATGTTCTGAAATTCTGTTTTAAAACTGAAGATATATCACTACATATCCTATAGATATTAAATAGTAAGAAGGGAAGCTTTAACAAGAATAAATTTGACAACTAGAAACAATGTATATATTTTTTAAAACCACAATTTACCAAAACTGACACGAGATGAAATAGAAAATTAGAATAGTTCTTCATCCATTAAAATTAAATTAATTATTAAAAAAAATTCTACAAAAAACCAAAACAAAACAAAACTTCAGGCCTAAATGCTTTCACTGATGAACTCTGTCAAAAAACTAAGAAGGAAATAATACCGATTTTCCAAAAGTCTTTTTAGAAAAATATACCAGAGCCCAATATCAAAACTTGATAAAGACTTTGCAAATTTAATACTATACAAAAAATAGAGGGCAGCAATTAAAGACACATTCTTCTGTTATTAAAATACTAACTAAAATCAAGTTTTACTAAAACTGTAGTTTTGTATCCCATGGCATAGTTAAAATATTTTTAAGATCTCCTGGAATAGCATTCAGTATGTACAAAACCGATGACAAAGAAAAAAGTAGAATTTTGATAGCACTGTATAAAAATGCAAATTCTCTATATTTTTAGTTCTTCTGCTTTTCAAAATGAGCATTGAGCACTTACACTTATAATCTCAGGAAAAAAGTACAAGATATATATAAACCAATTGCCATAATTTTTTTTTTTTCTGTTTCAAAGTGTATAATCAGGTCCTAGTTATCAGGAAGTTAAATTGCTAGTTACTTTGACCATTCTGGAAATGATTTCCACCTTGAAATGTGAAAAGCTTTTCTAGTAGAAAGCAGAGTGGGACCATTTAGTTTAGATAAGAGGAGCTAAGGAAAACTCCATGGAATGCCATCTATATAGTATGTTAATTAGTGTTGTGACAGATGAAAAGTTTATTTCATAGTAGTTATTTAATAAGTATATTGAGTACCTACTACATTCTATACACTGGGAGCTAAGGAAAACTCCATGGAATGCCATCTATATAGTATGTTAATTAGTGTTGTGACAGAAGAAAAGTTTATTTCATAGTAGTTATTTAATAAGTATATTGAGTACCTACTACATTCTATACACAAGTTTGGGGGATGATTGGTTAAAAACAATGATATCAATATATTTACTTAAGACTTCTATGTATTTTCCTGTGTTATTGTGAATTGTAAATTACCAAAGAGGGGATAAGAAAAGCAAGTAAGGATGATAATGTTTGTACAGTTTTCCAATACACAAACTTTTCCAGCTGAATTTGTAAGTGGGTGCAGAAATTCAATTACACTACATTCACCAAACTATATGTTGTGCTCTGTTGAAAAAGGGACAGCTATTTCTAATTTGTTCAAAGGTGTTGGCTTGGCCTGAGTAGATTGGCAACATTTTTCTTATTGTTTTGTACAAAGCATTTTTTAAACAGAAATTTTACTAGCATATTTTTCTGATGTATTCTCTAGACTCACATATTTGTGAGATAGTGGTGTATTTCGATCACAATGATCTGCTCTCAAGATCTGTGACATAACAGTGGTGTGTTGGACTTGCAGAGGGAGAGAACATACCTAAGTATACAAAGTGGAATGGGAGAAAGGGGGAGGGAGAGGGAGGTTGGGGATAATTGGGTGGGAGACATGGGGTACAATCGCAATTTGTGGTAATGGGCATGTTGCCAGTATAGATCTGGCCATCACATCTAGGGCATGAGAGGGAACAATTAGCTTTGTATCTCATGAATATTCATACCCCCCACATTTTTGAAATTATATTAAAATACTTCATTTAATGTGGAGAAATTACCTGATACACTTCAGAAAAAATTGCGTCCAAAGAATTATTATTTTACACTTTTGGAACTTAGTAAGGGAAACATTAAAAATCTGAATCACATATTTATGTAACAATCCTTGACAACGCTGAATAAATGAAGTATTTGGTTTTTAATTTGGCTATTATTAACGTATACATCTGTGTGTTTATGGATGTGCTCCTAGGTATATGTTTATTTGTTGTAGTGATATTAACAATCCTAATAATACTTGGGATAGTAATTTACTAAAGTCAGCTCAAATATCCTTTGTATAAATCCCTAGCTTGGAAGGACAACTGAGCCATTTACTGAGTGCCATACTGTATTTATACTGATCTTAAATTTTCCAAGATTACAGATATTTTTTCAAATAAACATGTTCATTTTAGCTTCATAAAAGGAGTTTCATATTAATCTTATATTCTAATGGGTGGTAACCGATAGAAAATATATTAAAATGGTTATTTTTTTATTTGATTGAAACAATTGATTATAATTTAATTTGTGGGGTATAGAGCTATCAATACTTGTGCACAATGTGTGATGATCAAATTGGGATAATTAGCATAACCATCATTACAAAATGTAATCATTCTTTGTGTCCATTAACCAATTTCTCCCTAACCTCCCTCTCCCTTTCCCACCTCCAGGAACCACAGTTTTGTTCTCTCCTTATGAAAGTTCAATGTATTACTGTGATTCTTTCCTTCTTTCTTTCTTTCTCTCTCTCTCTCTTTCTTTCTCTCCTTCCTTCCTCCCTCCCTCGCTCCCTTCCTTTCTCTTTCTTTCTCTCAGCTCCCACTTACTAGTTTCTCACCTGATTTATTTCACTTAACATAATCTTCTCCAAGCTCATTCATGTTGCTGCAAATGGCAGAATTTCATCCTTTTTAATGGCTGAATAGTATTCTGTTGTGTATATATACCATATTTTCCTCATCCAGTCATCCGCTGATGGACATTTAGGTTGGTTCCTTGGCTATTGTAAACAGAGTTGCAGTAAACGTGGGAGTGAAGGTATCTCTTCAACATACTGATTTCCATCCCTTCGGGTATATACCCAGTGGTGGGATTGCTGGATTACATGGTAGTTCTATCTGTTGTTGATTGAGAAACCTCCACACTCTTTTCCATAGTGGCTGCATAATTTACAGTTCCACCAGTGGTGGAGGAGTATTCTTTCTCCACATCCTGTCCAGCATTTGTTATTCTCTGTCTTTTTGATAACAGCCAGTCTAACCGTGATTGAGAAACCTCCACACTCTTTTCCATAGTGGCTGCATAATTTACAGTTCCACCAGTGGCGTAGGAGTATTCTTTCTCCACATCCTGTCCAGCATTTGTTATTCTCTGTCTTTTTGATAACAGCCAGTCTAACCGGGGTGAGATATCTCAACGTGTTTTTGATATCTCAATGTGGTTTTGATTTGCATTTCCCAGATGATGTTGACCATTTTCTCATGTATCTGTTAGCCATTTTTATATCTTCCTTTGAGGAAAGTCTGTTCAGCTCTTTTGCACATTTTTAATTGGATTTTATTTATTTATTTATTTTTTACTGTTAAGTTGCTTGTGCTCCCTGTATATTCTGGATATTAATCCCTTGTCAGTTATATAGTTTGCAAATATTTTCTCCCATTCTGTTGGTTTTCTTTTTACTCAGTTGATTATTTCCTTTGCTATGCAGAAGCTATTTGGTATGCTATAATTCCATTTGTTTATTTTTCCTTTTGTTGCCTGTGCTTTTGAGGTCTTATTCATAAAGTCTTTGCCCAGTTCTTCAACCTGAAGTGTTTCCCTTGTGATTTCTTCTAGGAGTTTTATAGTTTCAGGTCTTAAATTTAAGTCTTCAATCCATTTTGAGTTGATTCGAGTTGAGGAATGGGTCTAGTTTCATTCTTCTACACATGGATATCAAGTTTTTCCATTACCATTTATTGAAGAGGCTGTCCTTTGCCCAGTGTATGTTTGTTCTTGGTGTCCTTGTCAAAGATCAGTTGGCTGTAAGTACTTAGATTGATCTCTGGGTTCTCTATTCTGTTGCATTGATCCATATGTCTGTTTATATGCCAGTACCCTGCTGTTTTGGTTACTACAGTTTTTTTTTTTTTTCTTTTTGTCTTTTTTTTTTCATGACCGGTAACGGGATCGCAACCCTCGGTGTTGCACCCACACCGCACTCAACCAGTGAGCGGACCAGTCTCTATATGGGATCCAAACCCTCGGCAGGAGCACCGCCACGCTCCCAAGCACCGCACTCTACCGAGTGCACCACTGGGCCAGCCTGGTTACTACAGTTTTATAGTATAATATAAAGTCAGGTGGCATAGTGCCTCCAGATATATTTTTTTGTTCAGGATTGCTTTGTCTATTCAGGGTCTTTTGTTTTTCCATATGAATGTTAGGATTTTTTTTTTCTATTTCTGTAAAGAATGTCATTGGTATTTTGATGGGGATTGAATTACATCTGTATATCACTTTGGGAAGTCTGGACAATTTTGCAATGCTAACTCTTGCTACCAATGAACGTGGGATATCTTTCCATCATTTTGTGTCCTCTTTAATTTCTTTCATCAGTGATTTGTATTCCTTATTGAAGATATTTTTCACCTCCTTGATTAAGTTTATTCATAGGTTTTTTTTTTTGTAGCTATTGTAAATGGGCTTACTTTCTAGATTTCTTTTTCTACTAGTTTGTTATTGGAGTATAAAAACACTAGTGATTTTTGTATATTGATTTTGTATTCTGCAACTTTAACAAATTTGTTTAGCAGCTCTAAGAGTTTTTTCATAACGTCTTTAGGTTTCTCTATATATGGGATCATGTATCTGCAAAATGGAACAGTTTAATATTATCTTTTTCAATTTGGATACCCTGTATTTCTTTCTCTTGCCTTATTGCTCTGGATACTACTGCCAATTCTGTGTTAAATCAGAGTGTTGAGAGTGGGAAATTTTGTCTTGTTCTTGTTCTTAAAGGAAAAGTTTCTGGCTTTTCCCCATTCAGGATGTTGACAATGGGTTTTTCACATATAGCTTTATTGTGTTGAGATCCATTTTCATTCTGTAACTAATTTGTTGACAGTCTTTATTGTGAAGGATATTGAATTTTGTTGAATGCTTTCCCTCCATCTATTGAGATAATCATATGGTTTTTATACTTGATTTTGTTGATGTGGTGTATCACATTTATTGATTTGCATGTGTTGAACCATCCTTGCATCCCTGGGATGAATCTCACTTGATCCTGATGTATAATTTTTGATGTGTGACTGTATTGTTTGCTAATATTTTATTGAGGATTTTTGCATCTATTTTCATCAAGGATATTGGTGTATAGTTTTCTTTTTGTTGTTGTATCTTGTTCTGATTTTGGTATCAGGGTGAAGCTGTCAACATAGAATAAGTTCGAGAAAATGGCCTCTATTTTTTGAAATGGTTTGAAAAAGATTTGTATTAATTCTTCTGTAAAGTCTTGATAGAATTCAACAGTGAAGCCATCTGGTCCTGGGCTTCTCTTTGTTGGGCGACTGCTGATTACTAATGCAATCTTGTTACTCATTATTAGTCTGTTGAGGTTTTCTATTTCTTTTTGATTCAGTGTTGGTACTTTGTATGTGTCCAGAAATTTATCCATTTCCCCCAAGGTTTGAATTTGTTGGTATCTAGTTGTTTATAATAGTCTCTAATGATTCTTTGTATTTCTGTGATATTGGTTGTAATGTCCCCTTTTTCATTTCTGATTTTGGTTATTTCAGTCTTTTCTTTTTTTAGTTAATCTAGCTAATGGTTTGTTTACTTTGGTTATCTTCTCAAAAAGCCTACTTTTTGTTGATGTTTTCTTGACTTTTTTTCTCTCTCTATTTCATTTGGTTCTTCTCTGATCTTAATTCTTTCTTTCCATCTACTAATTTGGGATTGGATTGTTCTTGTTTTTCTAGTTCTTTGAGGTGTAACATTAGGTTGTTAGTAAAATTTTTGAACCCTTTCACCGCATTCTGGTCCCACACTTCTCAAACATTATTAATTCCCATTTTTAATACACTTAGGATATATACAATTGTTGCTTTGCCTCCCACGGATTTGTCACACTTTTCACTGCTCAGAAGAGATGGGCTTTGAGTAATCTTTGCTGGCTCTGTCACCTGGGGGAAAAGGGGTGACAAATCTGTGGGAGGCAAGGCAAGAAATGGTGACCCCAATGTGATGAATTCTGGGTCCATGAATTGGAGACTGACCTGCCAAGTCTTGGAAAGGAAAGTAAAAGGATGTCCACCACTCATCCCGACAAAAGAGAGGCCCCAACAAAAGTGGGGAGGGAAGAAAAAGGACGTCTGCCACTCATCCCAACAAAAGGGAGTCCCTGACAAAAGGGGGGGGAAGAAAAAGGATGCCTGGAAAAAGGAAGAGGATATCTACTCATCCCATCAAGAGGAAAATCCCGGTAAGGGTGACTCATCCCGGAAAAGGGGATCACAGAGGTGGCTTTCGATTAAGTGATTGCACACTTGCTGTAGTGTCTACCTAGGATTTTGCCCGGAAGTTTTGCTTTCATACTCTCTCAATTTTCTATCTATTCTTGTGATTAGGGGTAGTTTACTCTCTAAGAGGGAAGTTCAACATAATTCACTACTTCTATGTCTCCTTAAGGCAGTAGGTTATAAAGTAACTAACCATGATCTAACTAAATTACTATTGACTATAGTCATTTGGAAAGTTTGTCGAATTGCTTTAAAAATTATTCAGAACCTTAACAAAAGGAAAAAAATGTGTTTATGCCATTAAAGAGGATGAAAAGCAATCCTCACCTTCTCCTCCTACTCTCCCCGCACCTCCACCTTTAGAGGCAAACAATTCATTTGTTCCCTTGATGGAGTCCTGTCTTAAAGAAGAACATAACATGGGAGTTGATGCTCGCCATGTCTTTCCTGTTGTAAGAACTCGGATTCAGTCGAGACATGAAAACCTCCCATTCTCCTTGTTTGAAATATTTAAAAAGAGCGTAACAGAAAATGGCTTACATAGTACTTTTACTAAGGGATACTTAGAATCAATTGCTAACAGGTATAATATGACCCCTTAGGATTGGAAAACACTTGGAAAAACTGTTTTAAGTCCTGCTCAATATACTATATGGTAACAAGAATATTGGGAAGCCTTACATGCTATTTCACTTGAAAATTTATGAAATGAGGTTCAAATTAGCATGGATGCGTTACTTGACCAAATAACTAGAGCAGCTGTAAAGGCTTGGAACAAAATTCCTGAAACAAAATCTATACTTCAACCTCTTGCTTCCCCTGATGTGTTTTGGATATAAAGATTAGGTAAGGCTCAGCCACTGTTGACATTATCTGTTGAACAAAAATTAATTACAGATTCGATTAGGGGGCTGATGTTACCGTAATTGCTAAAAAGGATTGGACTCCATTATGGAAAGTAACTTCTTTGCCAGTTACACTTACTGGATTAGGTGGGTTCAAAATCCTTTATCAAAGTGAAATTCCTTTGTTGTGTACCAGCCCCGAGTGACAAACTGCCTCCATTATACCTTATATTCCAGATCTCCCTTGAAGTCTATGGGGCCAGGACCTTCCTGCTCAATGGGATATTTATATTGGGACATCTCCTTCAAAATTTATCATGGTGGCCATGGCCACACTCCCACCATTCAAATTACAATGGACCCCTGGTCCTCTGGTTTGAGTGGAACAGTGGAGAAAAGGGAGAAATTAAATCAAGCTACTTTACTTGTTAAACAATAGTTACAAATGGGACATTTAGAGCCATCACATAGTCCCTGGAATACTCCCTCTAAATCTCTGGCTACTGTTAGACAGGGACCCACTGAGCCTTATATAGATTCCATTAATCATCTTCAAGATGCTATAACTAGAAAAAGTGACAATGTTCATGATAATCCAGAACTGCTATCACAAGTTTATTAACATTTAATCTAACAAGTTAATAATGCTGATTTACAAATAGCTCCAGATAAAATTCAAAAAAAGGAGCCTTGGAAATACCTTATTTTTTTAATCACTCAGAGAAGTATACGGCCACAAAATGCATCTTTCTATGTTCAGGAGCCTTTTACCTTAAATGACTTACAAAAACTACTTGGCCATATCAACTGGCTCTGCCCTTCTATGGGTATTCATACTTATCAATTACAACACTTGTTTAATACTCTAAAGGGAGACCCTGACCTGTCCTCCCTCGTTACTTATCTGAAGAAGCAAAATTAGAATTAAAACAGATTGAATCCTTTTTACATTCCAGACAATTAACACGTATTGTTAAATCTCAAGTTATTCATTTCATTATCTCAAACACCCCACATATAATATATACATACATTGTTGATGTTGTTCCTATTGTGTCTGAGTTAGCATCCAACATGTATTGACCCTTCACATCCTTCTTTTAGGATTTTTGAAAAATTCCTTGACTACTTTAACTCACATTAATCTATGTTAGTCATACTTTATGATTATTTCTTTGACTTAATGATATACTATTTTATTGAAATTAAGATAAATATTACCTACTTGAAATTGAAATGTCTTTCTATTAAGACATTTTATTATAATAGAAGGTATACAAAAGAATATGCAAAGTATGAATAACATATAATGACGGATGATTCAAAATGCACTCATGCTTCTACACGTTTTTTAAGGGAAGAGAACATTACAGTTACCTTGCAAGTCCACTAGGTAGCTTTCCCTAAGATCACAAAGAGATAATTACTCTCTCAAATTTTATATTTTTTATTTTCTTTTTTCATTTTATAGTCCGTATTCCAGCTATATGAAGATTGTCCCTGATCTTACTAAAAAAGCATTCAGTGTTTTACCATTTGATATGATTTTATCTCTACTGTTTTTTTTTTTTTTGTTTGTTTTGTAGAATCCCTTCACCAGGTTGATGAAGTTCCCTTCTATTCTTATTTTGCTAAAACTTTTTATCAGAAAAGATGTGCTGGATTCAGTCAAATCATTTTTCTGTGACTTATGAGATGCTTATATGGTTTCCCTTACTTATTTTGTTAATATAGTGAATTACATTAAGTTTTAACTGTGGAATCAAAGTTGAATTCTAATCAACTTTATTGAATATGACTTAATGCGCAATAATATGCACTCACTCTAAGTGAGCAGTTCAATGAGTTTTGCCAAAGGTATTCCCCCCTTGTAGTTACAACCCCAATCAAGTTTTACAATATTCCAATTGCCCCAGTAGTTTCTTCTGGACCCTTTGCAGTTATCCCTCCACATTCAATCATCTCCCAGGTCAATCTCTGGTCTGATTTCTGTTACTATAGATTAATGTTACCCATCCTAGAAATTCCTGTAAATAGAACTGTACAATTTGTACTCTTTTGTATCTGCTTTTTTTTCACTCCTCATAATGTTTTAGGATTTTTTGAATGTTGTTTTGATTATATGTAGCTCATTTATTTTACTGCTAAATACCATTTTTGTGTGGATTTACCACAACTTGCTTATCATTTCGCCTGCTGATGAATGTGTGTGTTGTTTCCATTTGGGCTAATAATTGTTGAAATTATTTATATATATTGTTGAAATTATTTATATATATTGTTGAAATTATTTATATATATTGTTGAAATTATTTATATATATTACATATATATATATATGTTAAGCAAATATTTTTATGGTTATATATTTTTATTTTTATTGGGTAAATACCTAGGAGTGGAATTTCTGAATTGTAAGTGGTTTGTATATTAGGTAGTTGTTAAAATTTATAATAAACTACTGGGCTGTTTTTCAAAGTGATTATTATTTAATATTTCCACCAGCAATGTCTGAAAGTTTGAATTGTTTCACTTCTACACTAATTGTCAATCATTTTAATTCTGGACATTCTAGTGAGTATGTACAGATATCTCATGGTTTTCATTTTAATTTCTCCGATGCCTAGGAATGTTGAGCATTTTCATATGGATTTATGGGCCATTTATATATATTATTTTGTCAATTATCTGTTTAGATAAGTTGCCCCTTATCTCACTGGACTATTGATTTTTGTTATTATTTATTTGAAAATGTTCTTTATATGTTTTGGATGCATGCTCTTTATCAAGCATTTTGTATTGCAAATACTTTCTTGCAGTGTGTGGCTTGCATTTGTATTATTTTAATTGTGCCTCTTGAAGCGCAGTTTTTTTTTTTCATTTATCTTCTTTTCGTTATGGTTTGTGCTTCTTTGTGTATTTTCTTGGAAATATTGTTTTACCACAAGGTTGCAAGGAATTTCTTCTATTTTTCTTTCAATGTATTATGTTATCTGTCATTTCTAGTATTTATACTTGGTTCTTCTTATTGTTTCTGTTTTTCTGCTGAGATTTTTCATTTTTTGGCTGAAATTTACATTCACAAAATACATGGTCTGTTTTTTTTTTTTAATTGATAATGTAGTAGCTACTTTTAAATTCTTGTCTGTTAGTTCTAATACATGGTTTATATCTATTTTGAGTTCAACTGATTTTCTTTTCTCTGAAATTGTGTCCAATTTTCATGATCCTAGATTTGTTATAACCTTTTGGATATATTCTTAACATTATGAATATTATGTGTATTCTCTATTCTATGATTTTCCTTCAATAACTGTTATTTCCTTTCATTTAGTAGGTGTTTTCCTTGGCTGTATTTGACCTTTATATTTTGTTTCTTGGGAAGCAAGTCTGGTCTCATCAGTTTAGGTCTTTTTCTTAGTTAAATTTCCGTGAATCTGTTCCACATAGGGTGTTTCAGAGGTCAGTCAAAAATATGGGTAAAAAGAGCTTGGGAACTTCCATCTCTGGCTCTTTCCTACTCATGGTTCCCTTAAATGTATCTGCTGTTCCTGGCTTCACTTTCAGTTTCCCCAGGCTGGAAAAACTATGGTGTTTTCCAAGTGTGCCTCCCTGCAACTAGTGTGTATGTCTTGCAGACCGCACTTAAATATAGGCTGCAACATTATGGAAACTGTAACTAGCTGTACTTGGATTGAATGCCCCCACAAAGCTTATTGAAACTTAATCTCCACTGTGACAGTGTTAAGAGGGTGGGAAATCCTGTTATGGTATTTGAAATTTGGGGCCTTAAAGAGGTGACTAGATTGTGCAGACTACATCCTCATGAATGGATTGATACATTCATGGAGTAATGGGAATGTTGTGATGGCTTTAAAAGGAGAGCAACTGAGAAGCTTAGCTCTTTCTCTTGCTCAGTCACACCCTGTGACACTCTGTGCCAAGTGACACCCACTGTTGCTGTGAAGAATCACCACCCACCAATATATTCCTCACCAGCTGTGTTCCCTGGACATTGGACTTCCCAGCCTCTGAAACAGTAAGGAATGCATTTTATTTAAAAATGAACTGATTTCAGATTTTCTGTTATAAGCATAAGAAATTGACTAATACAACCTCTTTAGATTCCTATATTTCATTGTCCAAGAAAACATACACTTCCAGAGCCTTTCTGCTTCTGTTCACACTGAAGGAAATTCAAATGGTTGATTTTTGTATTATGTCCAGGTTTTGTATTGTTTTCTGCTTTGGAGGTTTCTAGAGAGGATCTTAGGGCATCATATTCAGAAGTGGTAATCCGATTTATTTTTGAATATTTATTATATTTGAACCAGCAGCCATTATAAACTTTGTTAGTAATTCCAATAATCTATCTGTGAATGTTGAGGATTCTGCATAGAAAATCATACAAGCTGGAGTAAAGTTAGTTGTATTTCTTCCTGTCAATATTTATACCTTTAATTTTTAAAATCTTTTTTCCAGTGACTATGTACTACAATACAATTTCGAATAAAAGTAGTACCAGTAAACATTCTTGTCTTGTTTCTGATTTTTAAAAAAAGTTTTCTACATTTTATCATTAAATACAATGCTTCCTATAATTTGTATATATGTTTTATAAGATTAAGGGAGATCCTGCAATTCTTAGTTTGCTATGTTGTGAATGTGTATTTTTAGCAAAGATACTAATTCCTGATGATATAATTTTGATTCTGTTTATATTGTAAGCTATATTAATTAAATATCTAATTATATATTGACTTACACATGTAAAGTTAATATCCATGTATATGTAACTAATTTTTTTATGTTTTTTTGCACCTAAATGCATGTAGGGTTTTGTATCAAGACTATGAACACCTTACAAAATAAGTTGAGGGGTTTTCCCATTATGTCTCTTATTAGTAATGGTGTGTTAGGAATTGAAATTATTTATTGTTTGACTATTTGGTCATTTCAATTTTATTGATTTGTTTTATGTTTAATACTTTATTCATTCATTTAACAATTGTACATTTTTCTTTCCTTTTTTTCACCCCAGTCTTATGCTATGAAAATGTATAAAGAAAAACAAACATTGTTTCTGCTGTTAGGAAGTTACAATCTTCTTTTCTATTGCTGTACAGTAAAATTAAGGCTTGAGAGTTAAAACATAGCAGCTTGTTTATAGATATTTTGAATGAAAGGATCAGTCCTAAAAATATTTAAGTGAGAAAATTTTACATGAAGAAAAGTTTGATTTCTTTTTCTTATTTTTGTCTAAATCATGTATAGTTTCATCCAGCTTTTGCAGTGTTAGACAGT